>NC_081167.1:31887709-31890209 GCF_012432095.1 Onychostoma macrolepis | reverse complement strand
TGAGAGAGAGTGTATGGGTATTGGTTAGTGTGTGTGTGTGTGAGAGAGAGAGAGAGAGAGAGAGAGTGTGTGTGTATGGGTGTTGGTTAGTGTGTTATTGTGTATTGGTCAGTGTGTGTGAGAGAGAGAGAGAGAGTGTGGGTGTGAGTGTGATGGTCCTTCTCTCTCTCTCTCTCTCTCTCTCTCTCTTGCTCTCTCTCTCGCTCTCTGGGTGTGTCTGTGCCCCCAGTGCTGGAAGGTCATGGGGGTCAAAGTGATGAATTTTTATGGGCCTGTTCCTTGTGTTTCAGGCCTGTTCTATTCTCCTTGCGCTGCACTGACTCTCAAAGACTTCCAGGCCGGCCAATTTGTCCTGCCGGGCTCTAGAGAATGGCCCATTTGAGTGGTTAAATACCAGAGGGGCGAACACACACACACAGCACCTCTCTCGCATCCCACAATGATTTGTGGCGCATCCATTATCTGCGGCGGAGAACAAACGCGCTCGGACGGGGCCCGGCGGTATTGGAGGCCCTTGGCCCTGCTGCCCATTGTTTTAGAGAGATTTCCCAGATGTTGCGACGGCCAAGATAAATAGGCGGCTTTATCCTCTCTCTCCCACACCTCTTTATCTGCCCTCGTCTCTTTTCAGTGCACGGACCCCCTACATTGAGCTTCTCCACCGCAGGGGCTGATGGGAAAGGATGCGTGTGGGATTTTCAGGGAGTGTTAAAGTTAAGTGATCTCGTAAAAACAAGTGCAAATGGTGCTGACTGGAATGCACATATTGTACAGCAATGTTAAAGGGACAGTTCACCCTGAAATTAAAATTCTGTTGTCATTTACTCTCCTTCAAGTTGTTGAACAGACAAGAAGATATTTTGAAGAAAGTTGTTAACCAATCAGCTGACGGTAGCCATTGGCTTACATATTCTTTTTCCATATTATGGAAGTCAATGGGTACCGTCAGCAGAAGAAGAAAAAAATTATATTTTGAGGAATGTTGGTAACCAAACAGTTGAAGGTAGCCATTGACTTATATAGTTTTTTTTTTTTTCCATATTATGGAAGTCAATGGGTACCGTCAGCAGAAAGGAAAATACTTTGAAGAAGAATGTAGGTTTGGAACAACATGAGGGTGAGTAAGTGATGACAGAATTTAGATTTTTGGATGAACTGTCCGTTTAATTTGATTGGCAAAAATTGCGAGTAGTTTTTTTTCAACAACTTTTTTCATGAAAGATAACCAAGGTTTACACAACGATGTACTAAAAATGGTGTTTTTCCTTTGCATTTTGAAAAGTTTTGCGTACCTTTACACTAACCTTTAAAACCTGTGTAAATGAACGCATAAAAAGTTTTTAGTTTTTAGTTGAAAATGGTATTGCGTAAACACCCCTAAATAAAAAAAAAAAACACTTGTAGAAGAAATTTATAGAAATTATAAATATACAAAACTAATAAATATTAGTAATACTAGTAAATAGTAAACCTATAAATTATTTAAATTAACTATATATATATATATATATATATATATATATATATATATATATATATATATATATATATATATATATATATATATGCATATACAGTGGGGCAAAAAGTATTTAGTCAGCCACCAATTGTGCAAGTTCTCCCACTTAAAAAGATGAGAGAGGCCTGTAATTTTCATCATAGGTATACCTCAACTATGAGAGACAAAATGAGATTGTAGGATTTTTAAAGAATTAATTGGTAAATTCCTCGGTAAAATAAGTATTTGGTCACCTACAAACAAGCAAGATTTCTGGCTCTCACAGACCTGTAACTTCTTCTTTAAGAGGCTCCTCTGTCCTCCACTCGTTACCTGTATTAATGGCATCTGTTTGAACTCGTTATCAGTATAAAAGACACCTGTCCACAACCTCAAACAGTCCAACTCCAAACTCCACCATGGCCAAGACCAAAGAGCTGTCAAAGGACACCAGAAACACAATTGTAGACCTGCACCAGGCTGGGAAGACTGAATCTGCAATAGGTAAGCAGCTTGGTGTGAAGAAATCAACTGTGGGAGCAATTATTAGAAAATGGAAGACATACAAGACCACTGATAATCTCCTCGATCTGGGGCTCCACGCAAGATCTCACCCCAGAACCACACGGGGACCTAGTGAATGACCTGCAGAGAGCTGGGACCAAAGTAACAAAGGCTACCATCAGTAACACACTGCGCCGCCAGGGACTCAAATCCTGCAGCGCCAGACGTGTCCCCTGCTTAAGCCAGTACATGTCCGGCCCGTCTGAAGTTTGCTAGAAGTTACCAAAAGTAGTTACCAAAATAGAACTTTTGGTAGAAACTCAACTTGTCGTGTTTGGAGGAGAAAGAATGCTGAGTTGCATCCAAAGAACACCATACCTACTGTGAAGCATGGGGTGGAAACATCATGCTTTGGGGCTGTTTTTCTGCAAAGGGACCAGGACGACTGATCCGTAAACGAAAGAATGAATGGGGCCATGTATCGTGAGATTTTGAGTG
>NC_081167.1:31865209-31877709 GCF_012432095.1 Onychostoma macrolepis | reverse complement strand
TCTATCTATCTATCTATCTATCTATCTATCTATCTATCTATCTATCTATCTATCTATCAAGATACACACACATCTATCTATCAATCTATCAAGATACACACATCTATCTATCTATCTATCTATCTATCTATCTATCTATCTATCTATCTATCTATCTATCTATCTATCTATCTATCTATCTACCAAGATACACATCTATCTATCTATCTATCTATCTATCTATCTATCTATCTATCTATCTATCTATCTATCTATCTATCTATCTGTCTGTCAAGATGCACATCTATCTATCTATCTATCTATCTATCTATCCATCTATCCATCTATCCATCAAGATACACATCTATCTATCTATCTATCTATCTATCTATCAAGATACGCACACACATCTATCTATCTATCTATCTATCAAGATACACACACACATCTATCTATCAATCTATCAAGATACACACATCTATCTATCTATCTATCATCTATCTATCTATCTATCTATCTATCTATCTATCTATCTATCTATCTATCTATCTATATCTATCTATCTATCTATCTATCTATCTGTCAAGATGCACATCTATCTATCTATCTATCTATCTATCTATCTATCTATCTATCTATCTATCTATCTATCTATCTGTCAAGATGCATCTATCTATCTATCTATCTATCTATCTATCTATCTATCTATCTATCTATCTGTCAAGATGCACATCTATCTATCTATCTATCTATCTATCTATCTATCTATCTGTCAAGATGCACATCTATCTATCTATCTATCTATCATCTATCTATCTATCTATCTATCTATCTATCTATCTATCTATCTATCTATCTATCCATCAAGATACACATCTATCTATCTATCTATCTATCTATCTATCTATCTATCTATCTATCTATCTATCTATCTATCTATCTATCTATCTATCTATCTATCTATCTATCTGTCTGTCAAGATGCACATCTATCTATCTATCTATCTATCTATCTATCTGTCAAGATGCACATCTATCTATCTATCTATCTATCTATCTATCTATCTATCTATCTATCAAGATACACATCTATCTATCTATCTATCTATCTATCTATCTATCTATCTATCTATCTATCTATCTATCTATCTATCTATCTATCTATCTATCTATCTATCTATCTATCTATCTATCTATCTACCAAGATACATCTATCTATCTATCTATCTATCTATCTAATCTATCTATCTATCTATCTATCTATCTATCTATCTATCTATCTATCTATCTATCTATCTATCTATCAAGATACGCACACATCTATCTATCTATCATTCATCTATCTATCTATCTATCTCATCTATCTATCTATCTATCTATCTATCTATCTATCTATCTATCTATCTATCTATCTATCTATCTATCTATCTGTCTGTCAAGATGCACATCTATCTATCTATCTATCTATCTATCTATCTGTCAAGATGCATCTATCTATCTATCTATCTATCTATCTATCTATCTATCTATCTATCAAGATACGCACACACATCTATCTATCTATCTATCTATCTATCAAGATACACACACATCTATCTATCTATCTATCAAGATACACACACACACATCTATCTATCTATCTATCTATCTATCTATCTATCTATCTATCTATCTATCTACCAAGATACACATCTATCTATCTATCTATCTATCTATCTATCTATCTATCTATCTATCTATCTATCTATCTGTCTGTCAAGATGCACATCTATCATCTATCTATCTATCTATCTATCTATCTATCTATCTATCTATCTATCTATCTATCTATCTATCTATCTATCTATCTATCTATCTATCTATCTATCTGTCAAGATGCACATCTATCTATCTATCTATCTATCTATCTATCTATCTATCTATCTATCTATCTATCTATCTATCTATCCATCAAGATACACATCTATCTATCTATCTATCTATCTATCTATCTATATCTATCTATCTATCTGTCTGTCAAGATGCACATCTATCTATCTATCTATCTATCTATCTATCTATCTATCTGTCAAGATGCACATCTATCTATCTATCTATCTATCTATCTATCTATCTATCTATCCATCTATCCATCAAGATACATCTATCTATCTATCTATCTATCCATCTATCCATCAAGATACACATCATCTATCTATCTATCTATCTATCTATCTATCTATCTATCTATCTATCTATCTATCTATCTATCTATCTGTCTGTCAAGATGCACATCTATCTATCTATCTATCTATCTATCTATCTATCTGTCAAGATGCACATCTATCTATCTATCTATCTATCTATCAAGATACGCACACACATCTATCTATCTATCTATCTATCAAGATACACACACATCTATCTATCAATCTATCAAGATACACACACACATCTATCTATCTATCTATCTATCTATCTATCTATCTATCTATCTATCTATCTGTCAAGATGCACATCTATCTATCTATCTATCTATCTATCCATCTATCTATCTATCTATCTATCTATCTATCTATCTATCTATCTATCTATCTATCTATTCTATCTATCTATCCATCTATCTATCTATCTATCAAGATGCACATCTATTCATCTATCTATCTATCTATCTATCTATCTATCTATCTATCCATCTATCTATCTATCTATCTATCTATCTATCTATCTATCTATATCTATCTATCTATCTATCTATCTATCTATCTATCTATCTATCTATCTATCTATCTATCATCTATCTATCATCTATCTATCTGTCTGTCAAGATGCACATCTATCATCTATCTATCTATCTATCTATCTATCTATCTATCTGTCAAGATGCACATCTATCTATCTATCTATCTATCAAGATACGCACACACATCTATCTATCTATCTATCTATCAAGATACACACACATCTATCTATCAATCTATCAAGATACACACACATCTATCTATCTATCTATCTATCTATCTATCTATCTATCTATCTATCTATCTACCAAGATACATCTATCTATCTATCTATCTATCTATCTATCTATCTATCTATCTATCTATCTATCTATCTATCTATCTATCTATCTATCTATCTATCTATCTATCTATCTATCTATCTATCTATCTATCTATCTATCAAGATGCACATCTATCTATCTATCTATTCATCTATCTATCTATCTATCTATCTATCTATCTATCTATCTATCTATCTATCTATCTATCTATCTATCTATCTATCTATCTATCTGTCAAGATGCACATCTATCTATCTATCTATCTATCTATCTATCTATCTATCTATCTATCTATCTATCTATCTATCTATCTATCTATCTATCTATCTATCTATCTATCTATCTATCTATCTATCTATCTATCTATCTATCTATCTATCTATCTACCTACCTACCTACCTACCTACCTACCTACCTACCTACCTACCAAGATACACACACACATTTGTCTATCTATCTATCAAGATACACACACACACACACATCTGTCTGTCTGTCTGTTTTTGAACAATAAGATTTTTTATATATTTTTTTAAGAATTCTCGTCTGCTCACCAAGCCTGCATTTATTTGATCCAGCAAAATACAGCAAATGCAGTAAAATTGTGAAATATTTTTACTAGTGCTGTCAATTGATTAAATGTAATCGCATTAATCATAATTAATCACAAATTTAAAATACTAGGATTTACCTGTAAATGTGTTGAAATAAAGATTCATGACAAACTAGTTTAAGGAAAAAGAACCTTTCACACTTCCTCCAGGTATGAGACATAATTCTTATTATTCTTTTATCATTATTCTTTTGTTTTTATTCAGCCAATATCAGCCTTTATACTGGCATTTCAAGGTTTACCAAGCCACATCGCTTCAATCACAGTATACATTTACCCAACTATTATCAAAAGTATTTCTAAATAAATACAACAAAACATTTTCTTGCGACCTTACGTGAAGTATTATGACAAAATGCGTTATGAAGAAGAATTGGACCTGTTCTGCAGGTGCATTAGAGCTAATATTAGCATCATGCTTCATAAGACAATTTATGAGATTAATAGTACACTTTTACTCAGAACTCACTTCAAACCACCATCGAGTGTTTGTAATAACTTCCTTTTGCGATCACATGTGGAATTTGGTCGTTTACTGTTGTTAAAATATGCTATTTATAGCCTTTTATATTGCTGCACAAATTACCATTTCAGATGTACACATTCAATTCAAGAAAATCACATACAAATATTCTATCGTAATTGTGTGTTTATTATCTAATATAATCTATAGTGGCTGTTGTCATGTTTATTTCTGCTGTGTAAAAGCCTTAACATGTGCTCTGCTGAAACTCACGTTGTTTGTTATAACCGCCTCTCTGTTCTTAAGTCGTCAGGGATACATTCCAAGTATAATACACATTAGTAAAAGGATCTATTTACATTTTTATTTGTCTATATACACCTTGGGCGGCCGCGGTACATTATAAAAGTAGCCCAAAAAATCGCAACCCACGGCTCTGTAAATTTTCTCGTGGCTGTATTTTCAAATTAGCCCACTTGTGCCGTTACCCTGGCAACACTGGTGCTGTACCCTCATCACATAATGATAGATAACCTTCTGCGCTGCGATGACGGGAAGAAGTTGGGGTCAAACCTTATCAAACAAAACTTTATCATCGCATATGATCAATTTAAGCATACGTGCTAAATAAAAGTACTAATTTATATAATTTTTCCACTGACTCCAAGCTTTTGAATGGTGTAGTGTATAATGTTACAAAACCTTTTTATTTCAGATAAATGCTGATTTTTGGATCTTTCTATTCATCAAAGAATCCTAAGAAAAAAAAATACTCAACTGTTTTCAAGATTGATTATTTTAAATAGTAAAAAAATTCACAATTTTACTTTTGCTGTATTTTGGATCAAATAAATGCAGGCTTGGTGAACGGAAGAGACTTCTTTAAAAAACATTAAAAATCTTACTGTTCAAAAATGTTTGACTTGATATACTTTTTGCTGATGACTTAGTCATTCTTGATCATATTGTGATCTGTCTATGTGCGAATGTTGGTGTGATTTACAAACTTTTTCCTCACTCATCGGTTGAAGATCTTTAATTTACTACAGGCTCCTCCATAATCACTCCACAATTTGGTGTAGATCTGTTAAACATAAAGCTTTTTATTATACACTACCAAAAAGTTCAAAAGTTTGGGGTCAGTAAGATTTTTTTATTTTTCATAATAAAAAGTCTCTTCTGCTCACAAAGGCTGCATTTATTTGATCAAAAATACAGTAAATTGTGAAATATTATTACAGTGTAAAATAGCTGTTTTCTATGTGAATATCTGTTAAACTGTAATTTATTTCTGTGATGTGCAGCTGTATTTTCAGCATCATTACTGCAGTCTTCAGTGTCACACGATCCTTCAGAAATCATTCTAATATACTGATTTGCTGCTCAACAAACATTTCTGATTATTATCAATGTTGAAAACAGTTGTGCTGCACAATATTTTTGTGGAAACTGTGATGCATTTTATTTTTCAGGATTCACAGATAAATAGAAAGTTCAAAAGAACAGCATTTATTTGAAATAGAAATCTTGCATAACATTATAAATATCTTTACTGTCACTTTTGATCAATTTAACACATCTTTGAGGAATAAAAGTATTAATTTCTTTAAAAAAGTCATCTTAATGACCCGAACCTTTGAACCAGAGCCAGTGTCATACACTTTATTTATAATATTAGCTCTCTCTGCTGTTAAAGTGTGTTCGCTGAAGCTAATGAAGATCTGTGTTTGTTCTCGGTCCTCTCATAGGTTGTCCTACAGCTGGAAAAGAAGTTATTTAACTACATTAACCAGGACGTTTTCCGGGAAAACAATGGAATGCTGGTAAGAGACTCGTTCCTGTTTAAATGCTTCATAACCGTGTGAATGTTTGACTTCTGTCTTCCTGAATGATGCTTTGATGGAGAGCAGCTGCGGAGCATGATGAACTTTATGAATTAAGATGATTAGCGGCACGCTGGATGTCATTGTGGATACAGATGTTAGAGCAGGTTATGATGGAGAGGTCAGACCTCAGCCGTGTGATCCTCATATCAACGCTTATAAAGAGACGCGTTCACAAAATACAAATAATAGATCACATTCCATTTCCATGCAGCATTTTAATTTATTTGAAAAGAAATAAAATAGTGCTGTCAAATGATTAATCGCGATTAATTGCATCCAAAATAAAAGTTTTTGTTTACATAATGTGCGTACTGTGTATATTTATTGTGTATATTTTGAAAATATTTGCATGTATATATTTGTTCATATAATTTATATAAACATATTTAATATATAAACGTAACATATTTTTCTTAAATATATACATGCATGTGTTTGTATTTATATATACACAATAAATATATTTTGAATGTGATTGATCGCAATTAATCGTTTGACAGTAATAAAATAAAATAAAAATTAAATAAGTAAAGATGTAAACAAAAATGTAAATTAAATAAAAATAAATTTTATGAAAATGTAAATGTAAATAAATTAATTAATTTGAAAAATGTTGATGTCCTGTCAAACTCTAATGCTACTAATATTTTGGCAGTAGTTATCAGTCTTTAGCTAATTAAACTGATGCCGAGCATGGATAGTTGACATGCTCTCGTGCTGAAAAACTAATTTAATTATAAAATACACACCTTTGAGACACTTTAAATGTTTTCATTTGATCAGAGTGTGTTTGTGTCGTTCACTCAGAATGTGTTTTGGATTTTTAAATTTTTTGGGGGGGGATTTTCCATTTTA
Source organism: Onychostoma macrolepis (assembly GCF_012432095.1). Classification (NCBI taxonomy): domain Eukaryota; kingdom Metazoa; phylum Chordata; class Actinopteri; order Cypriniformes; family Cyprinidae; genus Onychostoma; species Onychostoma macrolepis. Next base: position 31,870,871 of record NC_081167.1, on the reverse strand, counting down.
ATTTTAGATTTAATTAAAAGTTTGAGTAATTTTGTGTGTTTTTATTAGTTATTGTTTTTTATGTTTATATAGTTTTTATTATTTTTATTTCAGGTTTAGTTATCAGATTAAACTAAATGAAAATGAGAAGTAGCTGAAATATATTTTTACATTTCATTGTTTATATTGTGAATTTGTTTTTATTGTTATATTTTCCTTTTTTCTTTTAATTAGTTCAGTCATTCAGTTGTTTTTATTGTTTGTTTATATATTTTTGAAAATTATTTTTTATTTCAGTTTTAGTTATAAAGTTAAACGAGATGAAAATGAGAAGTTGCATTGGCAACTAGCTGAAATTATTTTTTTATATTTAACTTTTTGAGTTTTTATTTTTATATTCTAAATTTTAATTAAGGTTTTAGTCATTTAGGTTTTTATTATTAATTTGTTTATTTATATATATATATATATATATATATATATATATATATATATATATATATATATATATCATTATTTTTACATTTCGGTTATCAAGTAACTAAATGAAAACTAGAAGTTGAAATATATAGCTGAAATGCATTTTTTGTCATTTCAGTTAATGTTTACTTGTTTTTCAAATGTGAAATAAGCTCATAATCTGACAGTATGAGAGGAGTGAGGATTGTTTTCCAACGTCTGTCTGTTTATTCTTTCTCAAAATTACCAAGAGAATCATTAACAGGAGCATGAAGGAGCTGAAACCGTTAGTGGATCTGTGTGTGTGTGTGTGTGTGATGGATGTCCTGATGGCACATGAGAGATAATCTGATGGTCATGCTCTACTTAAACACACCGTCTTATGATCCCTGGAAAACAAACTGCCTCCAGAACGACGAATGTCCCTCCCAGCATCCTTCATCAACGACTAGAGTTGTACCAGCTTGACAGAAATTTAATTCGAGGCAGCTCTCGAAAATAATTATTGTATTTTGAAAGGAGTAATCATTGGTCAGGACATGATTGAATACGTCCATGCCTATTGACTTTTGCCATGATTAATAGGTTTGTTTAGTCGATATAGCCATCGAAACTGTATAATTAATTATCCGGGCGGCTGTCAGGCGGTGAGGATGGAGCGCTCTGATGAGGATTTGGGAAGATTAAATTTTCCACGGGGCCCCGTGTGTGTGTGTGTGAGAGTGAGTGAGTGTGTGTGTGTGTGTGTGTGTGTGTGTGTGTGTGCGTGTGTGTGTGAGAGAGAGAGACGCCTCCACCCCACTAACTCTCATTGATTTTGCTTCAGTGTCTCTTTATTGAAACTTTATCAGGTGGATCCGAGCGGAATCCGGAGCGAGTGATGAACTTCTCCGTCTGCGCTCGTCATGCGGGCCGCGTACACGCCGCTACATCGCTCAAACCGCAGTTTTTAAGAGTCCGAATAAATAAATAAATAACGCGAGGCTCTCATCCGACACGTGCCATATTTCAGCTGTCGTTCCCGCCGAGGCGTCGCTAATCAAAGCAGACTCGAGGAAACGCTGTATGCATGAGAATCCGCTCACATCACGCTTTTATCAGTCTGATTTTGGAAACAAATCTGCCTTTTCTGTGCATTATTATAGTTTAAGGTCTGATTTCACTTGTAAAGTCATGTTTATTTGTATAGTGCTACACGTAATACAGATTCATTCACAGCAGAAACAGAAAAACCAGCATCAAAGACAGTTCTTCAATTTCAAGTATCAGTCGTTTCAGTTATGATTGAACTATAAAGCAGCTTTATTGAAGATTGTATAGACTGAGAGAAATATTTGTTGACGTTAATAACGTAAATGAAAGAAAGATTATTGGAGTGAGTTTTACAAGAAAATGCAATTTCAATGTTTCTACTTCAAAATTTCACTTTAATTGCAAGTTTTTTTTCTTTTCTTTGTAATTAATTTGCTAAATTTACTAGCAGTAAATGAGTAAAAAATTGTTTCTGCACCAAATTATTTTCAGTGTAGTGACATTAAGTTTAATTATTGTATAATTATGCTGTTTCAAGAACAGCTAAATCAATACATTTTACTGAATATCAATTGTCTTTAAATTGAAGACGTTAATATTCAGTCAAATTGATCAGATTAGAGTTACAATGTTTTAATGCCGCTTTTTCTTTCCTTTTGAAAACAGTATAATATTGATTGACCATAGCATAAAATATTTAGCTCTCATTTCATCTGGGTTTTATATTTCAGTGCATCACTGGTCTGAGCATTTCTGAACACGAACTAATGTTTATTCAACCTTTTTTCATTTGAATCACAATCGACTACAGTTGCAACTCTTGAATATAAAAGACCTAAAATGCAAGAGATTTAAAGATAAATCACAGATCTGTTCCTCTGTTCTTCAGTTACAAGTTTCAGAGCACCAAAATTGCAATGAATGAAAAACCAGTTTATTGCAATATTTCTGAGTGAAGCAGCTGTAATATTAGATTGGCTTTAGTTTTTGAGCATTGATGATGTGTTAGTGACGGATGCACGCTGCACTCAAAATAATGCATTTGTCATAAATAGTGTGAAAATATAGCTTCTGCGATGAAAGTAAAGTGTGTGGTGTAAAACTCAAATTAAACACCTCTCACCCCGGCTCTTATCGATGGCCTTTAATGGCATCAGCTGTTGTCAGAGCTCTTATTTGACCGTACATAAATCAATGCACAATTACGTCAGGAGACGCCGGTCGGCCCAAACCGCACCGCGGCTCTGTGATTTAGGACGGCCTGCGTTTATTGGGCTGAGGTGGTGGTTTGGAGGAGTTTGTTTGTTTTATTTATATTCGTCTCCTTCACAAACACACACGCTCAAGGTCACCGGCGCTGACGGATCGCGAGCGGGACGAGACTGGTTTTACTGACCCACCAGAGCAGCAAATCACTCGGATTAATTGACCCGCATGAAATGTAGTGTGAAATTTCAGCCCGCGGTCTCTAGCTGCTAAATGAATTACTCAACATTCACACACACACACACACACACACACACACACACACACACACACACGTGTCATCGCTGTGCTTTGACTTTCCCTTTTCACTGTGAACAGCTGTAGAATTTAAATTCTACATTCTAAATTCTACAAATTCTAAAGTCAGTTTTTTGATGGTTTACTGTTTTCTACATAAAATTATACTTCATAAGATAAAGAACATTCTGTGAAAATGTAACCTTGATATCTTTAATATTGACCGAGTAAGACCATGTGAATCACAGTGAAATTAATGGTTGATGCTCGTTATCTCATTTAGATTGAGACTTTAGCCTGGATTTCACAGAGAGGGTCTCGTATATTAAGCCTGTCAGTCGATTCAAATTTTTAATCTAATTAATTACATGATGTGTCGATTAATTAATCTAATTAATCGCAAATTACATTTGGCTGTGAAAATACCCTCAAAAGATTATTTTTGCGTTGAATGAGAAAGTATTAAGTAGACATTACAAATTGTAGCTTTAGAAAGAAATATTTTATTTGATTCAGAATAAAATTTATTACACACAAATGTTTAGGCTACAACAACCTGACAAACTATGGAGCATAAAAGAAGATAATTTGAGAAACATCTCAGTATTATTTTTTTTTTGTTCATGCAATGAAAGTCATTGGTAACCAAAACAGCTTTGTTACCAACAGTCTTCAAAATACCTTCTTTTATGTTGCACAAAAGAAGGTAAGTCATTCAGAAACTAAACACCGCTGTGTAGCTCGGAGACGCACAACAATTCTACTGTGGCTTTATGGGTAATATTTTTGTTGGAAAAACTGCAAAGACAAACAATATTGTGTTTAAAATATAATACAGTATTAAATTCTAATTTACTGAACTGTTGTATAAAATCACTCGTGGTATTCGGACATATTCACACTGCTCGTGTGATATCGCTTATCATGTGATATAAATATGAGCATGTCATACAGGAGCATTTTTGCCCAAATATCTCGATTTTTAGAGCATAACTGCATTAATGGAGTTGTTGCCCTGCATCATATTTGTCCACTGTCAACTGTATGGAATATGTTCAAAACACACTACAGAAAAACACTTTTTAATGGTTTTAATGTCTAAATGTTTATGGTTTTGTAATGTTTGTTATGGTATTTGTTGTGGAAACCATTAGAATTGTCTGTGGTGTTCTGTTGTTTTTTTTCAGCAGGGATGTAAGATGACGTACAGGTCTGGGGGCGGGGCCTGTGTGTTAACTGTGTTAAAATATTTTTATTGCATTATTTTTTCGTAACTAATTAGTTAAATTAAACTGACAGCCCTAATATATATATATGTAGAGAGAGAGAGAGAGACAGATGGGTAGATTACTTACAAATGTAATCTAATTTTACAATTTGTAATGTAAAATTACATGATGAAAATTCAGTAATGTAATTCAGATTACTCATTTTAGGTAATGTATTCTGACTACTTCTGGATTACTTGTGACCATGTAATCAATTACTACCCAGCACTGTGTGTGTGTGTGTGTATATATATATATATATATATATATATATATATATACACACACACACACACATATATACAGGTGCTGGTCATATAATTAGAATATCATCAAAAAGTTGATTTATTTCACTAATTCCATTCAAAAAGTGAAACTTGTATATTATATTCATTCATTACACACAGACTGATATATTTCAAATGTTTATTTCTTTTAATTTTGATGATTATAACTGACAACTAAGGAAAATCCCAAATTCAGTATCTCAGAAAATTAGAATATTGTGAAAAGGTTCAATATTGAAGACACCTGGTGCCACACTCTAATCAGCTAATTAACTCAAAACACCTGCAAAGGCCTTTAAATGGTTTCTCAGTCTAGTTCTTTAGGCTACACAATCATGGGGAAGACTGCTGACTTGACAGTTGTCCAAAAGACGACCATTGACACGTTGCACAAGGAGGGCAAGACACAAAAGGTCATTGCAAAAGAGGCTGGCTGTTTACAGAGCTCTGTGTCCAAGCACATTAATAGAGAGGCGAAGGGAAGGAAAAGATGTGGTAGAAAAAAGTGTGCAAGCAATAGGGATAACCGCACCCTGGAGAGGATTGTGAAACAAAAGCCATTCAAAAATGTGGGGGAGATTCACAAAGAGTGGACTGCAGCTGGAGTCAGTGCTTCAAGAACCACTACGCACAGACGTATGCAAGACATGGGTTTCAGCTGTCGCATTCCTTGTGTCAAGCCACTCTTGAACAACAGACAGCGTCAGAAGCGTCTCGCCTGGGCTAAAGACAAAAAGGACTGGACTGCTGCTGAGTGGTCCAAAGTTATGTTCTCTGATGAAAGTAAATTTGGCATTTAATTTGGAAATCAGGGTCCCAGAGTCTGGAGGAAGAGTGGAGAGGCACAGAATCCACGTTGCTTGAGGTCCAGTGTAAAGTTTCCACAGTCAGTGATGGTTTGGGGTGCCATGTCATCTGCTGGTGTTGGTCCACTGTGTTTTCTGAGGTCCAAGGTCAACGCAGCCATCTACCAGGAAGTTTTAGAGCACTTCATGCTTCCCGCTGCTGACCAACTTTATGGAGATGCAAATTTCATTTTCCAACAGGACTGCACACAGTGCCAAAGCAACCAGTGTCTGGTTTAAGGACCATGGCATCCCTGTTCTTAATTGGCCAGCAAACTCGCCTGACCTT
>NC_081167.1:31852709-31860209 GCF_012432095.1 Onychostoma macrolepis | reverse complement strand
ATTCTCAAAGTTTTTGCTTGTGTGTAAATGGTGCACAGTGAGTTTTTACATTTAAAGCATGGTTATGAGAATATTATAATAATAATTAGAAATATATTATTAAATTTATAAAGTTAATAATAACAATAAGTTTATACAGTTGATAAATATATTAATTTATTAAATTTATACATTAATTTATGTATATAATAATGACAGTTAATTATTTAAGGTATTTTTTTTTTACAAAGTTTATTATAATAACTATAATATTGATTACTGATTTAGGTGTACAACAACAATAATAATACAAATTTAAAACATTATTAAATGTTATTAAATATAAAAATAGTGATAATATTCATATTAATTTATAAAATATATAAATATATTAAATTGTAAATTGTACAGTAATTTATCATTTTAGTTTAATTAATTTGTAAATATATTATTTAATATTTAAAGTTTAGAATAATAATAATAATAAGTATTTCTTAATTATTTCTTAATTATTTATATTTATAAAGTCGATAAATATATTAATTGAAGAATTTTATTATCAATAACATTTATTGTAATAATAACAATAATGATATTTATTTTAATTTATTAAGTTTATATCAATGATGATAATAATAATAATAAAATTATGCAAAATTAATAATAAAGCAAATTTTAAAAATGAATTAAATAATAATGATGATAATTTATCATTCATGAAATTATTAATAATAATGCAAATTTAAAACAGATTTAAATAATTAATAATAATACTTTATAATTAATTTATAAAATTATCATTATTATTATTAATAATTACATTTGAAATACAAATCATTCCTTAATAATTTATATTTATAAAGTTGATAAATATATAAACAATAATACATTATTAATAGTAGTAATTATTATTATTATTATTATTATTACAAGTAATATTTAATTGATTCCAAACCTGAACCCTTCTGTGGGTCTAAGTGGTGCTAACGCTGGCAGAAACGCTCCTGATCTGCAGCCTGTGTTTAGTTGAAGCGTGTTAAAGACTGTAATCAGATCGTCCTGCTCTCTGTGAGACGCGTCTGATCCTCCAGAGAGCGTCTGACCCTTCTCTCCTGCCTTAATATGCTAAAGCCATAGTGGATCGTCCTCAAACAGACGAATTTACAATTAGGCCTTTCAGAGCGCGGCGGGAGCGGATCTTACGAGCTAATGATGCTCGACTCAATCAGAGCAGATCATCAAACGCTGGAATCAAACAATAATTACTTACTGTTTTAGGCCGCATTTAGTGCTCGGTGAATGAATGGAGATTGAGACGGACTCGAGTCCTCAGGAGCCGCAGCGATTGTTCTCTGTCCTTCAGAAACAGCCATGACCATCTGTGTGCTTCATCCTCACATTAGCTGATCTCTTGTTGTGCTGAGATCAGTTCAGTGTGTGATTATGAGCATGCACAGCTTTATTAAAGAGTACTGTGGTGCACCATGCATTGACACTCGTGCATCTGACAGATGTTTTTATCTCAAGTGACTCGCGTTGTATTAAAGCTGTACATTTGATCAGTTCAGTCGCTGAGAATCGAACCTGTGACGGCTCCAGCTTCAGGAAGCCTAATACTGTGACGCTTTGATTAAACTAGCGATGCAGCAAAATTCATCTTTTACTAAAACACCAAAACCGAAATTAAAGTTTTCATTTAGCTGGAAACCAAATAATGGATTAATAATGGATAATAATGGATTAATCAATCAAATAATAATCAGCTAAATAAATAAATATTTTAATATATACCGAATAATTATTAAATAATCTAATGATTTAATATTAAATAATTATAATATTTTGATTTGATAATCAACACTCAAAATAAAAACTGAGTTCTACATAAACATTTCATTTGCATATAAGGCTGTTTTTACTGTCATTTTTTTATGATATAAATGTTTTTACTCAAGTTTTTTTATTTAGTTTAAAACAATTGTTCAATTCATAATAAGTAATGATTTAATATGTATTTAGGATTATTTATAATTAAATAATATTAACAATTTAAATTATAATGCAATTTTTAATCAATACTCAAACATTGTTTATTTAATTCAGTTTTTAAATAAACATTATGATATAAATGTTTCTAAAAAAAAACTTTTTTTCAAACTTGCATTAAATACTGACAACAACATGTTAAGTTAAAATATGTAATAAAAATGTAATGAATATAAATGTAGTGAACGTTAATTTATACACCAAAGATTTAAAATATTTTTTTATAGCTTGGTTCATTAAAATGCAGTTTTAAACAAGAAATCAAGCTGGTTAATCCAGCACTAGTTTACCTGTTTTATTTTCTTTTTTAATATTTTTTCATGAGATAGACACTGAAACATTGTAGAAGCATTAATTAAACGTCACTGTTTAAGTCCGTGATCAGAACTCTTCCGGCCTGAATGTTTTTGGTTCTGGTCTGTAGCGGATCGATGTGTGTGTTATCCTCCGGCGCTGATGCTCTGTGTTTGCGAGTGTTGTAAGAGCCTGTGTATGGTGTGTTTGAGCGCGACCCTTCACACATCCGGCGCTCACACAGAGACGTGTGGAATTTGAGCGGCTCCTGCCAACGCTGAGGCTGGAGCCACGCTGACGATGAATGAAACACACACCGGCGCTGCTGCAGGCACACTAACGAGCAAAACTAGGAGCGAAAATCATGCTTTCCCAAAACTTTATTTAAAAAAAAAAAAAAACATATCTTGAAAATTGTAATTTTTTAATTACATATATTTTACCTGAAATAAATGAATAAATAGTAACTTTTTTTTTTTTTTGGTATTGAAAAAAAAAAAAAATACTTGCCCCTTTTAGACTTGCACTCTATTCATTTACTAACTGCTTGTTTTCTTTGAAAAAAATTAAATAACTAACACTAGCTTCTCTATTCTATTTGTATTCGATCTATTTGTTTTCTATTTATTATATAGTTTTAAAAAAAAAACCTTGCTAGTGTACTGTGTTAGGCTAACTGAGTCTTGTTATAGCACTTACATTTCATTGCTCTTTTGATTGCTTCCATTGTCCTCATTTGTAAGTCTAGCAAAAATACACAAAATAGCTGCTGTTTTGTGTCTGAAATCTTGGGATGGAAAAATGGAAATATTATGTTATTTTCAGCTGGATACTCTGATAAAAATAGGGTTTTCTTAAAATTGTAATGAAAAATTATAAAAGATGTTATATAATCATTTTTATCCAGTAGTTTATGAATGGCTGAAAAAAAAGTGTGTAATTTGACACAAAATACCATCATTTTTCATCATGAAAATAAAAGTTTGGGGTCGGTAAGATTTTTTTTGGTAAGAAAAATCTCATCAAGGCTGCATTTATTTGATCAAAACCACACAAAAAATTACGAAATATTACAATGTAAAATAGCTGTTGTTTCTGTGAATATGTGTTAAACTGTAATTTATTTCTGTGATGCGCAGCTGTATTTTCAGCATCATTACTGCAGTCTTCAGTGTCACATGATCTTCAGAAATCATTCTAATATGCTGATTTGCTGCTCAACAAACATTATTATTATTATCAATGTTGAAAACAGTTGTGCTGCACAATATTTTTGTGGAAACCGTGATGCATTTTATTTTTCAGGATTCACAGATGAATACAAAATTCAGAAGAACAGCATTTATTTGACTTGTTGATTCATTCTTGAATCAAGATGCATTTACTTGACAAGTAAAATGACTTAAGATATTAAGTCTTGTTTTCTAAAAAAAAAAAAAAAAGAATTATCAAAATATCTGCCAATGGGGCAAGAAAAATGATCTCATTTCAAAGGCTAAACAAGATTATTTTTCTTGCCTCATTGGCAGATATTTTTGCTTGTTTTAAGCAAAAACTAATACAATTTTTATAATTATTATTATTTTTTTTTAGAAAACAAGACGTAATATCTTAAGTCATTTTACTTGTACAGTAAATTCATCTTGATTCAAGAATGTTTAGATATTAACACTAGAAAACAAGCCAAAAATACTAAGTAAGAGAATGTTTTTTTGCATTGAATGAGCATAGAGTGTGAATCCGTCCCTGAATGTTGGCGTCTGATCTGAGCGATGTTTCCATCAGCTCCACTGCTCTGTGATGTTATTGTAGGAGTTTCTGTGTAAAATCAGTGCAGAGATTGAAGAGGTTGAACCCCAGGATAGCGAGAGAAGATGCGATTTATTTCACTAAGTGTGTTAGTGGAGCGACTGCTGTGTGTGTGAGTCTAGACGGATCGGCTCGAGGGTCGTGAGGTCAGCGTGTGAAGGGTCAGAGGTCGTGTACAGTTATTCTTCACCGTTTGGTGAGGATGTGGAGACCCGCTTCAACACAGCGGCTCTGTGACCATTACACTCAGCGGTTCGCTGTAAATGAAGACATATACAGCAGTGGCTGAAATGATGAGAACACTAGTATTTTCAGCAGCTAAAAATGGTTTTAAGGCAGTTATTTCTATCTTCTGCTGTAGTGTGTCAGGAGGAAATATCACTTTACATTTCCAAACATTCATTTAGCCATTAATTGTAATAATCCAGTGAGATTTTTTAGATCTGATCTGATCATCATCAATCTGTCTGGAATGACATGAAGAAACAGAACAAACTGAGACTAAATCCAGAAGATCTGTGTCTCCGAGACGCTTCAAGAAAGCTAAATATAGAAATAACTGACTTAAAAAACCACTTTTAGCTGCTGAAAATACTAGTATTCTAATCATTTTGGCCAACAAAAAAAAGCATGAAAAAGCATGGTATCGTTTCGCCAATGCACTTTTTAATGCTTTTATTAGTGTTTACTCCATTCAGATTAAACTAGGCATGCTTCAGTGTGTTTCATCTCTTATTTTAATGCAAATGGCTCATTTCCATTCATTTCCGTCGCATGTCTGTATCTGTATGTGAAGATGACATTATTATACCGCCGTTAGTTCCGGTCCACTAATTGGATTGGACACGAGTGCTGATATTTCTCCTTCATCACTGTTTGTGTCTCTCTGATTACTCTGCTTTGACTTCTTTGGAACGGTTTTCTTCAAAAATACACAAAATAGCTGCCGTATGGCCATTTAAGCAGGTTTTCCACATCTTTATTTGAAAAATAAATTATTTCAAATGTTTTACCTGACATTCAAATGCCAGTGCATCCAGAAATTTCTTCTTTAAAAAAGAAAAATCACAATAATAAAATCAAATTTAAATCTATTCCAGATATCGTTATATGACACTCAAATGCTAGTGCATCCAGAAATGTTTTAAAAATGTAATATTAAAATTTACATCTATTCCAAATTTTGTTACATGACATCCAAATGCCAGTGCATCCAGAAATATGTATAAAAATGTCATTTTTATATTAAAATTAGGGCTGGGGATTTAATGCGTTAATTAGATTAATTAATTACGGTGAAAAATAACACGTTAAAATCAACACATCTGCCCCGCCCCAGACCTACACTCAGACCAAGTCTGTAATAATAGGGCACAATATACTGTATAATTTGAAGGAATGTTTCCGTATTTATTTTTTACAGGTGTTTTACCAGTATTTTGAATTTTACACTCCATTGCATTGTTTTAGAGTTAACAGAAATGTCTGTAAAATTAATGGATAATGTGTAATGTGCTGGCAGTAGTTTTTCTGTTATTTTACAGATTTGTTTTTTACAGTGCATGTGGGTGATCTAACATTTCATACAGCTGATTGATGACAAATATGATGCAGGTCAACAACTCGCTGCGTGATGGAGCCTAAAGAACGTTGTTAGAGCATCCCTAAAATTCAAGATATGGGGCAAAAATGCCGTTTGTGTTTTTGTCTCATATTTACATCATATGTTATAGTTAAGCAATATCACATGAGCAATAAGTGCAATATCACACAAGTGCAAATGCATTACTGATTTTATACAACAGTTCAATAAATAAAAGGTTATTAGTGTGTTATTTCAGACACAGTGTTGTCTGTTTTGCTAAATTTTGCCAACGAAAAAAATAGACAAAGCAGAACTGTTCGTCTCCGAGTGACACACAGTGGTGTTTAATTTCTTAATGCACGTTTTGAATGAATTGGGTGAATCATGAGGCTCGTTGGATTTGAAGCGGCGCTGCAGACCGATCGCTGTGTGACATCAAAGTACCGCAAGAACGATTCAAAAGCATAAAGAGTCTCTGCTCTCTATAGCTCTCGCGGTACTTTGATGTCACACAGCGATCGGTCTGATGGTGATGATCCGTTTCGAGTCGAACAAGCCTAATGATTCAATGGACCAATCATAAAGAACCATTTACTTCACTCCTGAATGAATCAACCATTTGAACGAATCAAATGAATGAATGACTCAATCAACGACTTAATCATGAAGATATTTACCACCACCTACTGGCAGTTTTAGTTTATTATTTAGAGTATCATTTCATTAAAGAAATAATTTCATATTTCCATATATAATAATAAAAAAAAAAAAATTAAAGGTATAGTTCACCCATCCAAAAGAGTTATGGTCCAAAAGAGTAGGCTGTGTAATAAATTTTAATGTTGAATCAAACAAAATATTTCTTGCTGAAGCTATGTTTGTAATGTCTGTTTGATGCTTTACACAAGGACTTTAAATTATCTTTTGGGAGTAATTTCTCCAAATTTGATGTGCGAACAATTTGTGATAAATTAGATAAAAAATTGTAATTGCTTTACAGCCCTAATTAAAATTTGAATTTATTCAAAATATTGTCATATGACATTCAATTGCCAGTGCATCCATTTTTATATAAATTTTTAAATCGGGCCTTTTGAGTCTGAAGTGTCATTTACGCATGAAAATGCTGGGAATATCAGGTCATTTTGATATGTATGCCTGGAAAAATCATGGAAATTTCTTTAGCAAAAATATATTTATTAATATTTAACCAGCTAGATACTGATCTTTGTGCAGCGTCTTATTGGACACATCTGTATACACCTTTACAGCAATTTTTACATTAAAAATTATACAACATTATTTTAAAGTAGGGATGTTCATTTTAACTGTTTAACCGTTAACCGACCAATAAGAATTTTGACCGATTAATACAATGTCACTTTTTTTTTTCAGTAATTTATCAAAATATTTTAAAAGGTTTGCTGCATGGTTAAAATATGCGTATAAAAAAAAAAAGTTTTTTAGAGAGAGAGAGAGGGAAAAAATCACTTGATCCCCCTTTGTAACAGTGGAAGCAACTACTCCTTTTAATCATGAAGATAATCGGAATTGTAAAAGGTTTGCTTTTATTTGTGTACATTCACAATAAAAACAAATCTTTGTGCTTTTGTAAAATAAGCCAAAAAAATAGGATGCCGCTTTCTGCTGTCTGGTTTCCTTTCGGGCATGAAAATCTACATAGGCTACTTGTTGCACAGTTTTTCTTTCGTTTTCTTAAATTATGATTTAAGTGAAAAAATATTTCTCGTATAGGCCTATTTATTCGTTATAATATATAGGTTATA
>NC_081167.1:31692709-31847709 GCF_012432095.1 Onychostoma macrolepis | reverse complement strand
TGACTTTGTATCTCATAATTACGACTTTATATCTCGCAATTCTGACTTTGTATCTCGCAATTCCAACTGTATATCTCACAATTCTGACTTTGTATCTCGCATAATTCTGACTTTGTATCTCGCAATTCGACTTTATATCTCGCAATTCTGACTTTATATCTCACAATTACGACTTTATATCTCGCAATTCCAACTGTATGTCTTGCAATTCCAACTGTATATCTCACAATTCTGACTTTGTATCTCACAATTACAACTTTGTATCTCGCAATTCCAACTGTATATCTCACAATTCGACTTTGTTTCACAATTCCAACTGTATATCTCACAATTCTGACTTTGTATCTCGCAATTCCAACTGTATATCTCACAATTCTGACTTTGTATCTCAAATTCCAACTGTATATCTCACAATTCCGACTTTGTTTCACAATTCCAACTGTATATCTCACAATTCCAACTGTATATCTCACAATTCCGACTGTATATCTCACAATTCCAACTGTATATCTCACAATTCTGACTTTGTATCTCGCAATTCCAACTGTATATCTCACAATTCTGACTTTGTATCTCGCAATTCCAACTGTATATCTCACAATTCTGACTTTGTATCTCGCAATTCTGACTTTGTATCTCGCAATTACGACTTTATATCTCGCAATTCTGACTTTGTATCTCACAATTACGACTTTGTATCTCGCAATTCCCACTGTATATCTCACAATTCCGACTTTGTTTCGCAATTCCAACTGTATATCTCGCAATTATTACTTTATACCTCGCAGTTCAAATTTTTTCTCAAAATTGGAAGTATATATCTCGCAATTCAGACTTTATATCTCATTTCCAACTTTATATCTCACAATTCCAACTTTTTATCTTGCAATTTGACTTTACACATTGCAATTCTGGGTTTTATTTTCTTCTGAGAATTGCAAGAAAAAAATGAGATACAAACAGAATTGCAAAATTTTATCTCCAAATTGTGAAAGAGTCCCAATTTAATTATATATATATATATATATATATATATATTTTTTTTTATTCCATGACAGAAATAAGCTTTCATAGTTGGGAGAAAAAAAATTGATTTCAATGCTTTTGCGTTGATTTTCACAAAAATATTGTGCAGCACAACTGTTTTCAACATTGATAATAATCAGAAATGTTTCTTGAGCAGCAAATCAGCATATTAGAATGATTTCTGAAGGATCATGTGACACTGAAAATGATGCTGAAAATACAGCTTTGATCACAGAAATAAATTACATTTTAATAGATATTCACATAGAGAACAGCTATTTTGCATTGTAAAAATATTTCAAAATTTTTAAGGTATTTTTGATCAAATAAATGCAGCCTTTGTGAGCAGAAGAAACTTTAAACTTCTTATGTGTAGAGCGTCTGAGTCCGGTTTGAACAGAGAATATGAATCTCTGAGTGTTGAGTGTGAAGGTTGGTTTGTTCTCTGGATACAGACACCTTCCTCCTGCAGCAATCATCTCGAGCATCACGGATCGGTTTCAAAGATCCTCTCGGCCCTTCATTAGATCAGATGTGTTTAATCCAGCTGAAGGAGCACATCTAAGACTTCCTGTAGAGTTTGTGTGGGCCACCCTGAAGAAAGAGCTTCTCCCGCCCCTTAATTCCCACACTCTGCATCTCTATCCCTCATTATCCTGCTCTCTATCCTCCGCTATCATTCTTCCTCCTGTCTTTCATCCTCAGAATCATCTCTCGTTAGCATACCAAAACTGCCCTTCATTTCCACATGCTTAAAGTGCCATCAATGCTAATTGCTCTCAGGCGTTCTGCAAAGGCCCCTTGCGGCTCTTGTTTGGCCACTCGGCCGGGGGCCTGTGTGTTAGCCGGATGTGGGTTAACTAGTCCCCCTCCCCTCTTTAACCCCCGCTAACCGTCCCGTTCGACCCTTGACCCTGTCGTCGTGGCAACGGTCAGTTGGGCGCAGAAGCGGCTGATGCTGATGGTGTTTGATTAGCTGATTCCACTAAATGAGCCGATCATGATGAGCTGCTTTCACAGCCAATTGAACAGAGCCAGTGTCTGTGTGTGTGTCTGTTCGGGGAAACAGTGTGATGGAGTAGCAGGACAGTAACACATGCACTTCTTCAGAAATATAATATAATGCATTTCATCTCAGAACTGAAAGAGATAAAAAACTAAATCACATTTTGCATTAAATACATTTAAATGATATACTTTTTTTGCATTATTTTCTTGACAATTAACCACATTTTCTACCCAGCTGTAATAACCTACTGTAATACAAAAACATCTCATGTGAAGAAAATATTTTTTTTATTTAACTTGAAAGTATACATAGTAATAGTTTTTGCAAAAACATGCTAATGTGGAGAAAATAATACAGTATTTAAAAATATATGCATACTTAAATGGTATTATTTAAGGTCCATTTTAAAACAGTTGAATGTTTACGTCACTATTTTTTTTGCAAAAACATCTCATAATTTGAAGAAAGTATTATGTTATTTAAAGTACATTTTAAAACTATTATACATCACAGTAGTTTTTGCCAAACATCCCATAATATGACGAAAATAACAAATTATTTAAAAATGTATTTAAAGTACTGCTAAAAACACAAATCAAAATATATATCAAACTAGTTTTGGAGTACATAATTTATTTTATGCAATGATTTATTATTTAAATTGTTATTTAAAGTACATTTTAAAACAGTTGAACATATACATAATTCATTTTTTGCAAAAATGTCTCATAATGTAAAGAAAATAATATATTATTTAAATATGTGTCTAAATTATATTATTTAAACTATGAAAGTGTACATAGCTTTTGCAAAATCATCTCAATGAGACAAAAAATAATGCATTATTTAAAAATATATATTTAAATATTATTGAAAAAACACTTAAAACACAATTGAAAGTATACATCGCAGTTGTTTTGCTGTATTTAATTTATTTTATGCAGATTAAATAATAATAATAGTAAATGTGTGGACAAGATTATTTTCATTATGTGTTTTTTTTTTTTGCTTTTTATTTTTACATTGCACTGCTGTAAAAAAAAAAAAAAAAAATCAGGGTTAAATATGTTAAATTGTCATGAAAATAATTGTCACACATCACAATCACAAAATCTTAAAATGCAAAATAATAAAAAGCTTTTTTTTTTCTTTTTTTCTTTATGTAGTTTTGATGTGCAAAGTGAACCTGAGCTGTTTTTGTGAGAGAAATGGAGTGATTTCTGCTGCTGGTTTTAGGTTTTGTTATGATAGGACACAATAGACTCCATAAATGCACACACTTCATTCACGGTCTGATTGTGATCTCACCGTGTCCCATGTAGGAAGTCCATCATTAACATCATAGTGCTGTTATCTGGACGCCTCGATCTGATGTCCTTTGTGTCTGTATCGTGTACCATCTGCTCCTCAGAGCCGTCAGACGCCTGCGATGCAGACCCTCAGAAATAGAAATCAGATCGGTCCTGTGTTTTATGAGGCTGATCTGCCTGTTTTACACAGTAAAGTTAAAATGCATGTATGATTCAGTGATTATAGAGCACAGATTGACAGCACTGACCAATCGCAACCAGTCCTTTTAGATTGTGAGTGAATATGTGACCCTGGAGCACAAAACCAGTCATAAGGGTCGATTTTTAAAAAAAAAATTTTTTTTTTTAATTGAAATTTATGCATAATCTGAAATCTGAATAAATAGGCTTTGAATGGTTTGTTAGGATAGGACAATATTTGGACGAGATACAATATGCATTGCTAAGAACTTCATTTGAACAACTTTAAAGGTGATTTTCTCAATATTTAGATTTTTTTGCACCCTCAGATTCCAGATTTTCAAATAGTTGTATCTCAGACAAATATTGTCCGATCATAACAAACCATACATCAATGGAAAGCTGATTTATTATATTGATCCTTATGACTCGTTTTGTGGTCCAGGGTCACACATGTGCTTGCCTAAAAGACGGGGTTATGATATGCTAATGTGTTAATTGGGCTACACTAACATTAGGCATATTTTAGGCTCACTCTGGAGTTGGTGTGTGTTTGTGCAGTTATCCGTACAGTGAAGACTCCAGTCAGGGAAAGCAGTACATGAACACTCGCTGTCCCGCCTGGTGTGACCGGATCCTCATGTCCGCCTCGGCCAAAGACCTGCTCATAAAGGTGAGATGATTAAACCATAAACGCTTCATTGTCTCTCTCTCTGTCAGATTGTGAGTGTGAGTGATATTAATCTGATGTGAAAGGTGCCATGCATTGAGCAATCTAATTTCTTTATGGTAACAAATGAACAAAACAAAACTCGAGCTGAATTGGTCTCACAGTTGATGCATTTTGCAGCATGGGCACGGTTATTGAGCTGAACTGATCTGAATAATGACTCTATTGTCTTCTGTAGAGCTTCTTTACAGCTGAAACTGAGTTTTATTAATTGATGAATTTTATAGCATTAACACTGTTATTTTCCAGTTGAAGCTGCTTTGAAACAATCTAGAAATAAATGCGACAATCTTAAGAATCTTTAGACATTTGCTCTGGAAAACAAGACAAAAGCCTCGAGGAAGAGCATCACTGTTTTTGCACACTGAAAAAAAAAATTATTTTCTTAGTATTTTTGTCTTGTTTTCTAGTATAAATATCTAAAAATTCTTGAATAAAGATGAATTTACTGTACAAGATATTATGTCTTGTTTTCTGAAAAAAAAAAAAAAAAAAATCTAACTTTTGTTAGTTTTTGCTTAAAACAAGTAAAAATATCTGCCAGTGGGGCAAGAAAAATAATCTTAATTCAAAGGCTAAACTAGATTATTTTTCTTGCCCCACTGGCAGATATTTTTACTTGTTTTAAGCAAAAACTAACAAAATTTGGAATTTTTTTTCTTGCTTTTTTTTAGAAAACAAGATTTAATATCTTTAATCATTTTACTTGTCAAGTAAATGCCCCTTGATTCAAGAACGTTTAGAAAACGAGACAAAAATACTAAGTAAGAAAATCATTGCAGAGATCAGTAAGTTTTTCCTGTATTCTGTGGCTCAGAGCAGCTATTCAAGCCGCTTTTGTTTGTATTGAAGCATTGCAAATACATTGAGATCGAGACCGTTGTGTTAGATTTTCTTCACATGCTCTTAAATTGAGTTTAGATGAATTGACTCCGATTTCTAGTTAGTGTTTGAGCAGTAGTAGTGCTAGTGCTGTTCCTGAGGTCGGTGGTTAATGAAGATGTTTGTTTTCTGTGAGAAGCGCGGTGTGAGACGAGGCAGATTGTTGAGACACGGCCCGTAAACAGCCTCATCTATCATGCTGCGCTCTGTTAGCTCCGCGTCATGTTATTTTCTGCTCGCCGAGCCCTAACACGCCAAAGGTCCACAGCGCCGTGTGCGCCGTAATGAAGAGCCAGTCAAGCGCGGGCGCAGGAGCGGCCCCGGACCCTGCCGTAATTTGTTTATCTGTCTAAAGATTACGCAGGCCGAAAATCCACAATTTTATGCTGCCTTTGTAAATTATCAAGCCTGCGTTTGATGAATGTATGAGCGCTCTGGGAGCGAGACCGACCTGCGTTCACTCACATCAGCTCCTTATTAAAGAAACATCTCCAGGAGAAGAGCATCACTGCAAGCCAGAAATTAAAAATACAACAAGTACAATCAATGCAATTTCAGATATTTATCATTTTATTTTAAAAAGTAGCAATAAAAAAAATTAAAATACAATTTTAAATAAACAATTTTTAAAAAGTAAAAGTAGTAATGAATGAATAAATAGGAAAAAATAAATAAAAACTATTTTAAAATACAACATAAATAAATAAATAGGATAACATTGACAAGCAGGAGAAAGCAGACTCAACTTTATCAATAGAACCAATAAATGTATCAGTTTCTTTAAGAATTTGTCACATTTTTAATAATCACAAATTAAACAAACGGATATGAAACTGTACAAATGTCTTCAGGAGAGCATTGAAGAGCATCTACATAAAACTTACAAGTAACAAACAAACTTAAAATTAGAAAGAAAAACGTTAATACAATTTTAAATACCGTTTTAAAAAGTAAAAGTGAATATATAAACCAAAAATAAATACTGAAAATTAACTAAAATAAAGTAAATACTATTTTAAATGTATTTCATTTTAAAAAGTAAAAGCAGTGGTGATAAATTAATTAATAAATAAAATGGAAAACATTAGTAAATAGAGGAAAGCATACTTCTGTCACTTTTTTATGACTAATTAAAGAAAAAGATTTGAGAAGTGAGTTTACCTCAATCAGAAAATGTAAGATTGGAGCCCAAAACAATTCTGTTTATGGATAAAAAATTACAGAACAAAAATAAGTTAAAGATATATTGCTTAGACCAATAGGACGTGTCATTGTGGTAACACATACTATCTTTTAAATTTAACTGAATGTTTAACTACGTGGGAGCGTGTGAATTAGAGCAGAACTGTAGATGTGCATGTTTAGACGCAGGTGTGTGTTATTCTTTGGTCTTGTTGGGAATCCAGTATTTCTGAGGCAGCAGCCAAGCTTTTCTCTCGTCTGTGTTGTCTACAAATGCAGTTTCCTTGAGTTTGTCTTCCTCATTCATGTGAGTTTGTGAGTGTTTAGTTCAGCTCAGAAAACACAATCTGTGGGTGTGTGTGTGTGTGTGTGTGCGCGTGTGTGTGTGTGTGCGGGTGTGCTTTCTAAAGAGCACTGCATCATTTCTGTCTCGCTCGATTCAGAGCATTATTTTCAATTTAGATAAACATGATTAATGCTTTCGCTGCATTTCAGATATGAAAAAGCTCCTGAACTTTGATTTATTGGCACTTAAATGTAACCATATAAAAGCTCTTCTTAGTATTTTAGCGTCATGCATGCATTTGCTCTGTCTGTAATCATATTTTGTGCGTGTTTGTGTTTTGCAGCCAGAGAATGAGGAGAAATCAATAACATACGACAACATCGGACCCAACGTGTGTATGGGGGACCACAAGGTACAACTAACCTAACCAACCTCCCCAACTAGTGTGTGTGTGTGTGTGTGCGTGTTTGTGTGTGTGTGTGTGTGTGTGTGTGTGTGTGAATTTAGATATACTTGGGTGAGAAAATAGTCTTTGGAAGTGATTTAAATCTGATTCAACTTAAAAATTATTCAAAGTATTTTTTTATAATTATTACTGTTCTTTTAAAGGTTTGTGTGTGTGTGTGTGTGTGTGTGTGTGTGTGTGTGTGTCTAGTCTTTTTCAAATGGTTCTTTAAATGTTTCTCCTGAATGAAGGTAAAATATCTTGTTTAGATTTGAATCAGTCAAACCAAACATTCAGGGAAATTAACTGTCAGTAACTACTCTCTTAAAAAAATAAATACAAGTAAGCTCCAGTAAGCTTTATTTTCTATAAAACTTCACAGTGCAGCTAGATATGATTTTCTGAATGAATGAATGAGTGGGTTTGGGTTGTAGTCTGGTTTTAGTCTGGTTTTAGTCTGGTCTGTACAAAGGAATGAACACAGCTCTTCTGCAGCTCCTGTGATGGTGCAGCACATATAAGACACTCCAGACCAATCACAGATCAGTATGCAAATACATTCAAGAAAGAACACCAATCAGAATTCAGTATGCAAATCAGGCCTCTGCTGTTAGTTGAATGCTGAACAGAGTGAATGAGAGATTTTCAAACTCTGAACAAAAAGATATTGAAATGATCTACAAAACATTGTTTGGCTATTACAGTACTGTTTTCTAAATTACTTCTGTGTAATGTTATGGTTCTGAATATGATAGTCCTGGGTATCTTAAATAACAATTTTTTAATTTATTTATTTTGTATGTTTTTTTTACTATATTATTGAAGTTTTTACATGAAGTGGTTAAAGCTGAATTATAACGGATAAAAGGAATATTTTAGGAACAGATGTCTTCAGTTAAATATTCCTAAATAAAATATTTTTTATTTTATTTTATTTTATTTATTCTCAAATGTATTGCTAAATCTTTGTTTTTAGATTTAGATCCTCATAGTGAGATAAGTGTGTGTGTGTGTGTGTGTGTGTGTGTGTGTTTGAACCAGACAGACACACACTCGTCAAAATCACATTCATATGTTCTAGAAATGTCAGTGAATTTTGCACCCATGGATGAAGAGTTCAGACAGAAGTGTGTGAATAAAGTATTAAATGAGTGTCTGTGATCAGAACAGCTGATTCTAACTGAAGCGTGAGCTTGAGTTTGTTCCTGATCACGTCTCGGTCTGAATTCTGCTGTTTGTTGTATTCTCTGCAGCCGGTCTACTTGTACTTTCGGTTAAACACAGGGGCAGGTAAACCTAATGCAAATAAGCACAAGTGTTGTGTCGTGCAGTGATGTGGTAAATATTTTCTTTTACTATTATTTTATTCTTATTAACCATATGACTTTATAATATCCATGTCTGATTCTCATGATCTCTGTGTGTGTGTGTGTGGACCAGGAAAATGGTGCCAAAGGTTGAAGAAGATTTCATGAAAAGCGTCCCTGTGAGAAGCTCCGACACGGGTGGAAGGACACACACACACACACACACACACACACACACACAAACAGAGGACCCTGTAAAGACTTTTCAGCAGGACTGACCAGTCGCATTTGTCCAGTGCATGCAATCATGTCCATAGAAACGACACATTGAGTTCATGAATGCTTCAAGAGTCGAGATCATGGACACACACACACACACACACACACACACACGCTGCATTTCCACTAAATCAGATGTTCTTCTTCTGACGTCTCAGCCTCGTTTCCCAAACTCTAATAGAACATCAGAAACACTCTACAGATTTTAAAAAGCATCCTTGCGGATTTTAGATATGCCTCATAATATTACGAGCTACTTCCATACAGTATGTAAGATGTTTTAAAAAGTGCAATGCAAGAACTCTTGTTGTATTTCTCTATGGTTAGGTTTATTTGTACATGCTGATTTCTCGTGCTGTTTGGAGATTTCTAGACTTCTCTCTGTTAGAATAGATAGGTATATTCTGTTCAAGCATTTGTATGATTTTCTTTCTCTTGACTCTTGTTTATCTTGGTTTTTTTCTTGATTTGTTGTGCCGTGCCGCATACAACCGCCGAGTCTCATTTTATATACTGTACTTTTTAAAGAGATAATTTATAATTCGTACCAAAACTATTATATGCTGACATATTGATACGAACGGCTGCTTTGGGTGTAAAGTTGAAATGTTTGAATAGTTATAAAGAAACGACTTAATCCACATTATTGTAAGCAGAAAATGCCATTTCAGCCTATATGATTTATATAAATATATATATATATATATATATATGTATATATATATATATATATTTAGCCAATTTAATTTTTTTTAATCTTTTAAGCAGTGCCATAAACCATGCAAGTATATAAGATAGTTTCAATAGCAGTCTTGCTCGGTTCTTACAGTACTGTTTTTATTCTAACTTATTTCTGTGTAATAATGTTATGGTTGAATGTGATATTTTAAATAGGTCTGGGTATCTTAAATAGCTGTATCCTTTTTTCTTATTTTTTATGATTTCTTGTTATTATATTATTGTGTCATGGTGCCAACTATTGAACTCAGTCAAATGTAGAGTTTGAGTTATGATGGCATTGTGCAAAAACACTCAAATTATAAGGACCAGGAGAAAACTTTAAAAACGCGCTTTACTTTACAGTGTCCATTTTACACCGGAGTAACAGTGTGTTTTAGCAACACAATCACACATGAAGTGCATGGTTCAGTTCTAATGTAAACGACACAGTGAACGCTGTAAAGTGAAGTGTGGTCGTTCGGGTTTGATTTCTCGTGTATGTTCTGAGCATCAGTGCC
Organism: Onychostoma macrolepis; assembly: GCF_012432095.1. Lineage (NCBI taxonomy): Eukaryota > Metazoa > Chordata > Actinopteri > Cypriniformes > Cyprinidae > Onychostoma > Onychostoma macrolepis. The sequence goes on along the minus strand of NC_081167.1, from coordinate 31,837,835 downwards.
GATTGCTGATACCGATTGAATTCATTACACGACAGAGTCAACGATCCGTTAGATTGATCCTTCGTTTCTGAATCGGTGGGAATGATTTTGTGTCGCTTTGACAGTGATTTGGTTAGAAGAACTGCTTGTTAACTGTGTTTTTCCCAGCAGGTCAGGTGATAGGATTCACTCTTTTCTTTAAGCAGATAGCGATTAGACCTCATGGATGGCAAGACCTCCAAAAGCAATAAAACCATTAGAACTCAATGAATGAATGAATGAATCAGTGCCTCTTTGTCATTAGTCAAGCACATCAATTACACCATGAGATTCACTAAACAAGCCTTTGACATTTACATGCATTTACCATCATTGGTGGTCCCTGAGAGGAGAAAAAAATATATATATATATATATATATATATATATATATATATATGTGTGATATTGTGTTAATTTGATCAAACTTTTTATAAAAATTAATATATTATTGGGTATACCATGATTATGGCTGAATATTTTATTAAAAGGAAATAACGTGAGTGGAAATACACATAATTGACAATGGAAACTCTCAGCAGAAAGTTCGAGAATTTTTTTTTTTTTTGCATGCAAGTATATTTTATATACACTTTTTAACAGCATTTCTGTAACCACAAAAGTTAAGTCGTTCGCAAGTTCGCTTTTACCTGCCGTTACCATAGCAACACAATGCGCGATATTCGTTGCGATTAATATCGAAATCATAGTCTACTGTCGTGACTTACAACTGTTTAAGAATAAATCTGCATGTCACAAAAAAAAAGTTTTTTCAACATGTATAATATGTTAATTTTAATAGTTAACGGGGTCACGAGACATTTGCATTGCGAATAACGCGACAGAAATGTTCCTTAAAGACATTAAATGATTCGCACACAGGTTTAAAAAAATAATAATAATAATAATGCTCGCTTGGACTGAGAAATACAAATATAAGCTAATCTATAAATGCATGTTTAAAGACCTATGACTGATCATCTTCACCAGAAGCAGTTCAGGCTCCTAAAATAAAACCTCCAAAAAGGAGACTAAATATTCATCTTATTACATCGGAATTTCTTAAAGCTTTAGTAGGAAATTGGTTTTCCCTCTATAAACGCGTACTCGTCTTTAAATGAACGTTTGTAATGTTAAATTATTAGTAACAATCGTGTAAGAACCGTTATCAGAATATTAATGCACGGATATATAATAATATGCGTTTGCTAGCAATTTTCTCGCGGCCGAATAACAGCACATCTCAAAATATATGCGCTACAAAATCAGTAAATGTATGAAATTAAAAAAGGACCAGGACATTTTTGAAACTTTGGCTTGTTAAATAATTTATTGATAATACAAAGTTTTTTCTTCCGTCCTCACGGAAGCAATAATATTCTCTTCGTCGATATTTATGTCCATCTTTGTGTATTTTTCCTGTTGTGAGGTAAAACATAAACTCCAGCGGCCAAAAGGACATTATTAAAACAAATTCTATACACATCATTTACAGCACTGGCACTTCTTTATACACTTGGTGTACCTGTTTCCAAAATAATAAAAAAGTGAAACTTTTAGGAGGAAAAGGGCGTTATTCTTCTGCGATCAAAGACAAAAAATGATCTTAATGATAATGATGAGGGGAAGTTGGCACGTCTCCATGATGCTTTAATAACATAATTTACTCAGTAAAAAATATATATACATCTCACGTCCACTTCTAACTGTACAACCGCATTCAAAGTAAAGCAAAAGCAGCGTGAACAGTGTGTTTATACCCTGCTTAATTCTGCCTCGGTTCTCCAGAAGAATCTGAAGCAGATGATGGTGATGATGATGATGATGAAGAGTCTTTTGCTCAGTTTCATCACAAAGTGTCCGAGCTGTTGCTGCAAGGGCTGATGAGGGACAGGTTACTCGTCTTGTGCTTTTTTAACAGTCTCGTGATTTTCTCGTCGTCGGAGTTCGGATCCAGAGGTTTGTTATATTCATCATCCTCCTCGTTTTCTGAGCTCTCCTTCATCTTCTCCGTCTCTGAGTCGTGTTTCTTTTTAGCCGTGGCCATTTCAGCCGCGTGTCTCTTCCGCCATTTGGTTCTTCTGTTTTGAAACCAAACCTGAGACAGAAAAAGAAAAGAAAAAACCCGCTTCAGAACACTGTCCATATCCGTGGGCTGCTATTATTATTTCTAAAAAAATTTAAAAAAGGCATGCAAGTGCATGCAAGTTCAACTAACTGAACTGAAATCATATAAATCAAGCAGAGTGCATGAACTGCAAGCAATTGATTAAAATAATAAAAGCGAATGCATGTTGACCAGACAAGTGCGTAAATATAAGGCCTAGCGGTGTGCAATGCTGTGCAACACTGACAGCGATGTTTTGGGGTTAAAAAATATTTATAATCCCCCCCAAAAAATCATTTCAACATTAGAAATGAATACTCCAACAGTTTTGCTCGTTTGCAAATTCATATCATGAACTGACAGCGACTTTGGCAGATGCACTAATCTGTGGTCTCATTCTGCCCGTTTGCATTGAGAAAAAAAAGTCTAGAATTAAATGAAGTTAATATAAAAAGTTCATCAAACCGCCTGTGTTTACCTTGACTTGGCTTTCGGTCATTCCCAGAGAATAGGCGAGTCGAGCTCTCTCCGGACCGGCCAGATATTTGGTCTGCTCGAAGGTTTTCTCCAGGGCAAAAATCTGCTGTCCTGAGAAAGTTGGTCTGGAGTGTTTCTTCTTTCCATCCTTGTCCAGCATCATATTTGCCTGGGCTGGAGAAAGAAAAATAAGAGGCGGTCAGTCAAATAAAACCGAAAACGAGACGTTTTTCCATTTCCGTTTATTCATTTAGCAAACGCTTTTATCCGAAGCGACTCGCAACTGATCATAAAGAGGCAAACAAACACAACAAGTGCTATTTGCGAGTGAATACTGTTGACCCTCAAGTGTATTTCAACAGTCTGAGCCTGGAATCCAACATACACTCTTAAAAATAAAAGTTCTTTATTGGCATCATCCACGGAACCCTTCAAATGCAGAAGAGATTCTTTACAGTAGAAAAAGTTTCTTTAGATTTGTAAAATGCTCCTCAAAACGGTTCTTCTGTGCATCACTGCAAAAACACGCTTTTGAAACCTTTATTTTTAAGAGCCAGTTTAGGAAGAGATTTTAACTCTATTTAGGCCATAAAGAAAACACGAGTGTCAAACACTACCCAGGTTTAAAAAAAGAAAAAAAAAGTACACTCCCATAATGCACTTATTTTGTACTTAATATACTAAAAATGATTCTTTAGTAGCCTACTTCTTAAAATAAACTTAAGATCAACAAAGTGTGCTATTCTGGGACACCGTATGAACTAAATGCGCTTTTAACATGCTATCTCTGTATTTAAAAAAATGTATTTAGTCACCACTTGTAGTACACTTGAGTGTACTACTGTATGAAATATAGGTTCAAGTGTACTACTAAATAATTTTTTTAAATACAGAGATAGCATGTTAAAAGCGCATTTTAGTTCATATTCATGGTGTCCCAAAATAGCACAGTTTGTTCATCTTAAGTTTATCTTAAGAAGTACTAAAGAATATTTTAGTATATTAAGTACAAAATTAGTGCGTGAGAATAGAGCACTTGTAAGTACATTATGGAAGTGTAGCTACTTTTGTTTTTTTTAGCCCGGATAATATTCCAATAATCTGGGCTGCGTTTCCCAAAACCATCGCATCGTAGACCCACTGCCACTAATGGAGCTACGATCAATTTAGGCTTACGATGCTTTTGGGAAACGCAGCCCTGAGCGTGAAAACCAACATAAACCAGTTTAGAATTTTATTTTTTAATTTTTTTTTGTCGAAGACTCACCAGGACAGGGAACCCTCGGGTCTCTCCAGGGTGAACCCTGCATCATTCCGGGCCAAAATATGGGCGCCCTCCCAGGCAACTCCGTCAGCGGTTTGGGGTACCGAGACACCGCCGCGGGGTTGAAGTACATCCCGGCTGATGTCAATCCGTTGATCCGGGGAAAGCCCGAGAGCAGCTGTCCCGCGGAGGTGATGGGTCTCCCTAATATATCGCTAATTCCGTGCGGCGTTCCCAGCGGGATCTGAGAGCTCAGGTTGCTGAAGGAATGAGCCTTGAAGCCCGCAGGGTTCTGCAGGGCGTACGGGAATAAAGAAGTCTTCATCTCGGTCATGTTATGCAGCGCAGCCAGTGGAGTGCTGCCCAGAACGAACGCACTCTGCCGGTTACTATCCATCTGCCCAACCGCTAACATTGGTGCGAGTGAACCACAGGGCGAACCGCAAAGCAAGAAAGTTCGTACGAGAAAGTTTAACGCCCACAACTTCACAACTCATCCACTAGAACTGTAACTTTAAACCGCAAGTCAAAGTTCGCGAACGTTTCCCGATGAATCCCAGAATCCCGATGCCGGCCGTCGGCAGATCTCACGCCCGCTTTGAGTGCTGCGATCGCCCGCATCTGAAGCGCCGTTCTCCGCTCAATGGACTCCAGCAGCGATGACGCGCAGATAACCGCGCCGCCACCTGCAAGCGCGTATCTCCCATTGGAAGACGCTAAGTGACACCACGCTCTGATTGGAGGACGCGAGGCGGCGGATTTGCATGGACAAAGCCGCACTCCATCAAGCTCGTATTGTAGCACCATTAATGACGCGTCGCACTGTAGAAATCATTGTTTCGCGTTGCATTTGACACAATAGACGCGTTTACTTTATGACGCTGGCAGAGTAAGTACATTAACCTCCATGCAACTAATAACGCTATTTTCACCGCTCATTTGTTCATTCAGAAGTCGCTTATAATCCGTTCCGTTTAGAACAAATATGCAACACTTTTTAAGTGCGGAAAACTCGACATCATCGCGCTATTTATAGTTGAAACGCTCGATTCGCTTAATCACGGGTTATTAAAACTAGCGTGTAGAAGCTGGTAAATGTAAAACCTTTTTTTACCCTTATTTGAAAACATTTATTTATACACGCAGTCTGATTTATGTTCTCTTTCGCAGGTTATTAGAATGTTTTTATTATTATTGTTGAAAATATCGCTCACTGTTTTAGCGAATAAAAATAAAAAACTAGACATTTACAACCTTAATCGCCCTTATGCAACTTAATGGGTTGTTGCTAAAATATCCAAATCATCTAAAATAACTGACACCATAAAATATGAATCACATGGTTTGGGGAAAAAAAAAAGTATGCAATGTTTTACTGTGTATAATTAAATGCGACTATAAGCGATTTAAGTCAGGCTTATTTAATTCAGTCGTCAGTATTAAACTCTCTGATGCTGATCATATCTAACCCACTGTTAACGAGACATTTCTCCTGGTCTGATAACATCATTTATCTAACTTCATGTGCAATTATTTAATGGAGCTGACTGTAAATTTGCTTTGATAATATTCTCATGAGCTATATTTAGGCTGCATGTAATATATATATGACATCTTTAATGTTTCATGTTCTGTGTTTTTTCCCTCCTCGCGGGTTGTTTTGTGAATTGAATCAGAGACAGAGATCATCTGTTTAAGTGCAGCGCTTATGTTTTATGGATCATGAGAATGGACGAGTGAAATATGACCGTGCTGGAATTTAAAAGGCTTCGACATTATTTAGACCTTCATCAAAACCACGAGAAAGGAGAAATGCGCCGTTTGAAATATGACTATGACTTTCCACTTTTTCCATTATTTATTTATTTATTTATTTATCGGCCTCCTCCGTTAAAAAAAAAAAAAAAAAAAAAAAAAGGTTAATTGTGGATTGTGATTGAATTGTTGATACTATCTTAACATATCAATAAATTCGTTTGTAATGTCGTTTTATCATATTTCCCACACATGTAATCCTGATGTGTGTCAAAGAAGCTCAGAAACGGGTCATCATCTTTTTCAGTTGTGTAGTTTATTACTGAGTTATTACTGTAATTCTAATGTTGTAAGTCAGCTGGACTGTGATGTAAATCAGGCTCGTGACAGTAAAACTGCTGCTCTTCATTAAAATCACTGCAGTCTGTCAGAAAAAAAGCGAAAACTATTTACACTCCCGAGATTAATGCACTGAATTATTATTATTAATTTAATATGATTATTATTATTATTTCCCTTTATATTTGAGGTTTCTCCGTGTTTTCCTCCGAAATCAATGCTTGATTATAATTACATAATATTCAGATCATGTGAAGTTTTTGTACATTCATTACTGTATTTTATGAGTTTGTGAAGAGTGCTTTAGGATGTAAAATGACCTGATATAATCACGCTGTGTAAACAAATATTTTTACTGTATAATCTGTAATATAAGTATCAGATCAAGTTGAAAAATAAACAATAAACCCTAATCTAAACGAAACTCTAAGTGTAAAATTGCTTGACTCAATGCACTGTTGTGGTTGATGATACTACTAATACTACTAATACTAATAATAATAATAGAGTTTCTGGTTCTGTTGTATTCGTCACATTTGAGTTTTTTCCGTCACGTACAGGTTGTGCATTGAAACATGATCTAAAGCTAATGAGCAGCAATCGCAGTGTTTGCACGTGGTTTTCGGACAGTATGTCAGTTTTCAAGAATTCTCCTAATTTTACAGTAGTCTTAAAACCACGTTTTCAAATGAACGAACATGTTAATTCATTAAAAAGAAAACCCCGTAACCTTCGTTGATTGGTGCGAGACTCTGAACTCATTTACAGGAAAACAGCGCCATCTGCCGGTCACTGTCCTCCATTACAGAAGATGCACTGGCTCTGCTTATCATAAACAAAATCTCATTTTAGTGGTGTCAGACTCTACAGCACAGATTTGCTGGTACTGTCTAACTATACTCTGATTATGCTCTCTTAAACAGTTCTTATCTTACTCTAATAAAGTCTGCAATCTGTGTCTGTGTCTGAGCATCTGTCAGGACTTTCTCTTTCAGTTTGTCTCTGGAGCTTCACATCAACTCTACATTCCCCAAATAGTCCTCAATTATTATTATTATTATTTATAATAAATGAAAATCGTGTAAGCAGATTTCTGAATTACATGATGTTTTCTCTGAGTTACTGCGGTTTTATTTTGAGGTTCAATGTGTTTTTAGGAAGAACTGTGGTCAGGCTGTTCTTTTTATGCCCAGTTGTGAAAAAAAGTATTTTATTTTATGTTTTAAATTATAATTACAGATGAAATTATAATTATTGACCGTTTTTATTCATTTTTGTACACTCACATGGTGGTATAGTCACATGAAATCCATCTTCTTAAATACACAACATTTCTTTAAAATATCAATAAAACATTATATATGTTGCATTTCGTAATTTGATTTGCTGTGTATGTATATTTTAGAATAAAATAATAAGTGGGCTTATTAATAAATTAATTTAATTCATTAAAAATATTACATTATTACAAAATATGTTTCAAATTATATTTATGTGAATGTGTTCTACCCCTATATTATTTTGTCATTTTTTTTGAACATTTTTGAAAATATATTTTTTATAAGGATTTAAATGTATATTTCATATATTTCAATTAAAAAAATAAAAAATAGATTACCTCACATTTGATGAAAAACTTTATTTGTTGTCTATAACACGTGTAAACATAATACATCTGAATAAAAATTAGCAAGCAACATAATTTACAAAGTAAAACAAACAAAATATATATAAAAATAAACGTTATTAAATCATTATAAATCTAGTTTTGATCTCAATCTGGCTTTTCCATCCACATTTGCTTTTATCCTAAATGTAGGCTGAAATACATTTTGGCATATGACAGTTTAAACTAAATATATTTTCAATTTCAAAAATATATTTAATTGAGCTTCACTGTTTACAACATATTTAAAATAAAAAGAAAGCAAGTATTGTAAAGAGTGTAAGTGTGAACAGAGGTATGACGTGCATTCTTTTCGACTCGTTAAGAACTCAATGACTCAAAGCAAACTAAACCATTATTTACTTCCATGCATCACACAGACGCTGTTATCCTCAGTGACCTGTGCATGTTATCAGTGCATGCATTCTCTGGGAGTCGAACCCATGACTTCAGTTTGAGCTCCTGTTGAGCATGCATGTAAACCTCAAATGCAGTGTAAGTCACTTTGAATAAAAGCATCTACCCAGTGCATCAGTGGAGATATAAGCTGCAGGTCATATCAATATCAGCTTGTGAATGTTCAATGAGCTCGTGTCATGGAGAGCTACTCTTTAATCACAGTTACACAAGCCTTCCTGAAACAGCACTCTCTCCAGATCCCTTCACTAACTCTCTCTCTCTGATTGCTGGATGTTTGTCACAGACGCTACAGTGATAAAGCTGAGCTCTTCAAAGCACAGTTGATTTACACACTAACAAACAAACAAATACGTTTATTTTCATTCAGTACCACGGTATATAACAGTTTATCAGCTGAATGCCTTTGAGCCGAGATTATTTCAGTAATTTAACACATTCACATGTTCACTCTGATCTCCGTTAACTCAGTGCTTTTTGACAGTTTTTATTTTATTTATTATATATATATATACACTTTTTAAACTTACTCAATTTTGATATTTATCAACAGTACTTAATGTAATTTAGCTTCTCAAACAAGATTGTTTAAGTAGGAAATGAAAATGTTTTGTGCAGCGCACTAATCTCAGTATCTGACACTGCTGCTGGAATAAACACAGAGCGAGTGTTTAGAAGAAAAAACAATGACTGTATGATTAAGTCTATTAGAATAGTTATATGAGACTAAAATTCAAGATATGAGGGAAAAAATTACTCATATCAGATGTAGTTTAGCTAACATCTGCATGACAGCAAAAGTGATTTTATACAACAGTTCAATAATCGAGTTCATATTGTGTGACATTTTAGACATTGTTCTGCTCAAATTAAGTTAAAGTGACAGCAGCACGTGATCAACACAGCAGTGATTCGTTACTGAATGAATCCACATTTTTGAACAAATCGAGCGAGTCATTGATTCAGTAACTCACTCAAGACTTGCTTCGTTTCTAAATGAATCAGTCGTTTGAACAAGTGCAACGAAAGATTCAGTGACTTTTTTTGTAATGTCTATTCAACGGATTTCAGACAAAACTGAAGTGTTTAATTAGATTAATCTACACGTTTGAATCAGATTCATTCATCTGCAGCTTTATCAATGATGAGATCCTGTCAACGTCGTCTGAACAGCAGAAGAAGCTTCATAACTCTATTACAGCATTTTATGATGTGATTAACAGATGACAAAACAACAAACATGTCAGATAAGTCAGTTTATTTTCCATTTTTAAATTGACCATCCGCACGGTTTATCATTCCAGCAATTTCTTAGTGAACATTGTTTAAAGTAAATAAAACCAATACACCAATCCCCACCACCAGAACAAATATATGACCTAATATACAGTGTTTAGACTATACTACTGCTGGTAGAAATATAAAGATGTGGGAAACGAGCTGAGGTTTCTGTCACTGGCGTTTGGTTCGGCCGTCAGGACTGTATTTCACCAGATGACCCAGAGACGTGAGACCAAACAGGAACGTCTGAGCGAGCCACAGCAAACGCGTGGACGTGCTGTCAATGCCTTTATCACTGCAGACACAAACACCAACACAGTCCTGCATTTGATCAGGCAGAAACAAGTTTGTCTTAATCTTATATTCTTATTCATTTACAGTACCCTCCACTAATATTGGCACCCTTGGTAAATAAGAGTAAAGGCAGCTGTGAAGATAAATCTGCGGCGTTTATCTTTTCAATTCATTCAAAAAATTCTAACCCTTCATTGAAGTAAACCAATTGAAAGTGGGAGAAAATCTCATGAAATAAATGTTCCAATGCATGTTGGCCACAATTATTGGCGCCCCTAGAAATTCTTTTGAGTAAAATATCTCTTAAGTACAGGTGCATCTCAAAAAAAATTAGAATATTGTGAAAAAGTTCATTTTTTACTGTAACATTTCAAAAAGTGAAACTTTCATATCTTCTAGATTCATTTCGTGTAAAGTAAAACATTTCAAAACTTTTTTTTAGTTTTAATTTTGATGATTAGAGCTTACTGCTTGTGAAAGTCAAAAATCAGTATCTCAAAATATTAGAATATTTACATTTGAGTTTCATTAAATGACCATCCCTACAGTATAAGTTCTGGGTCTCTCTTGTTCTTTGAAACCACAATAATGGGGAAGACTGCTGACTTGGCAATGATCCAGAAGACGAACATTGACACCCTCCACAAAGAGGGTAAGTCACAGAAGGTCATTACTGAAAGGTGTGGCTGTTTACAGAGTGCTGTATCAAAGCATATTAAATGCAAAGTTGACTGGAAGGAAGAATTTGGGTAGGAAAAGGTGCACAAGCAACAGGGATGACTGCAAGCTTGAGAATACAGTCAAGCAAAGCCGATTCAAACACTTGTGAGAGCTTCACAAGGAGAGAACTGAAGCTGGAGTCAGTGCATCAAGAGTCACCACGCTCAGACGTCTTCAGGAAAAGGGCTACCAAGCCACTTCTGAACCAGAGACAACGTCAGAAACATCTCACCTGGGCTACGGAGAAAAAGAACTGGACTGTTGCTCAGTGGTCCAAAGTCCTCTTTTTAGATGAAAGTAAATTTTGAATTTCGTTTGGAAATCAAAGTCTGGAGTCTGGAGGAAGAGTGGAGAGGCACAGAATCCAAGCTGCTTGAAGTCCAGTGTGAAGTTTCTGAAGTCAGAGATGATTTGGGTGCCGTGACGTCTGCTGGTGTTGGTCCATTGTGTTTTATCAAGTCCAAAGTCAATGCAGCCGTCTACCAGGAGATTTTGGAGCACTTTATGCTTCCATCTGCTGACAAGCTTTATGGAGATGCTGACTTCCTTTTCCAGCAGGACTTTAGCACCTGCCCACAGTGACAAAACCACTTCCAAGTGCTTTGCTGACCATGATATTACTGTGCTTGATTGGCAGTCATCATGCCTGACCTGAAGCCCATATCTATGGGATATTTCCAAGAGAAAGATGAGAAACCGTGGATCTGAGCTGAAGCTCAATAACGCCTCAGCAGAGCCACAGGCTGATCGCTTCCATCACTCCTCACTGATGCTGGAGTCTGTGCTAAAGGAGCCCCGACCAAGTATTGAGTGCAGAAATCAACATACTTTAAAGAACTTGAACTTTTCTGTTTTGCGAATCCTTTTTTTAAATTGTTTTTATTGATCTTGAGATACTGGATTTTTGACTTTCCTGAGCTGTAAGCTCTAATCAAAATTAAAACAAAACAAAAAAACTTTTGAAATGTTTCACTTTACATGTAATGAATCTAGAATATATGAATGTTTCACTTTTTGAAATAAGTTACAGTAAAAAAACTGTCCATCAGGACAATAATCCAAAAACAAACATCAAAATCAACTCAATTATTGGTCACTGGGCACAAAATGAAGCTTCTGCCATGGCTGTCCCGTCTCTGACCTGAACCCTACAGAAAATGAGTGAAGTGAACCAAAGAGAAGAAGCTGTGAATCTGAAGGATCTGGAGTGATTCTGGATGAAGGATTGATCTCTGATCTCTTATCAGGTGTTCTCCAAACTCTTCAGGCATTATAGGAGAGCTGTTATCTCGGGAAAGGGACGTTACGATGCCAATAATTGTGGCCAATGTGAACTAGAGAAAGCATTTATTTCATAATGAGATTTCCCCCACATTTTCAATTGTTTTACTTCAGTTGGAATTTTGTGCATTTTTTGAAAGAAAGATCAAAAAGGTTAACAATGCAGATTTATTTTCACCGCCACCTTTGCTCATATTTACCAAGGGTGCCAATATTAGTGGAGCGCACTGTATTTATTCTTCTCATTTACACAGAAAAATGTTTGTTCTGCTCAAAGTATAAAGTTAAAGTCCTGTGCAGTGTACCCCAGTGATATTTTAGTATCATTAAGATACAATTGTAGTTTTTATTAATACTTTGAATAAGTTTGTTTTGCTTTCATTTTACTTATAATTGTTAGTAATTTTGCTGCGTGTTTTTCTTATATATATATATATATATATATATATATATATATATATAATAGTTTTTTTTATTAATTTTTATTTATTTTAGCACATCAAATTAAAATAAATGAAAAGAAATATTACCTTGGCAACTAGCAGAAATAAAATTAAAAAAAAAAAGTTTTATATATTTTGTATAACATTTTATTTGACTTTTAATTGTATGGTATTCATTTTATTAAAATATAATAACACTGGTATACACTGAATATTATGTTATCTACCGATTGTGTGTACATGTCTCACTGGAAATGTAAAATCAGGTCGAGAGCATTAAAATGTAGCATACAAAATTATTTTCGGCAAATGTAGCAAACAAATAATAGTAATTTATCCCATACCTTCAGTAAATTCACATAATGCACACAGTATATCAGTCACAGCAGTGTTTGTATGAATAGCATCCACAAATCTGACGGTCTGTACTGCCACCGTGTGGTGGAAAGATGAAAAACACATACCTGCAGATCTTCAGCGCAAGCAGAGCCTCGCAGACATGGATGGCCAACATCAGAAACCATCTGAAACACAGACGGCAGTAACAAACATCAGCATCAGCTCTGAACTCAGTGTATGACTGACAGCGCTCACTCACCCGTAATACAGCGCGGGATGAACATAGTCCATGAACCGCTTGGCCAGAGCACCGAGAGGACCCAGAATGCCATATGGGATGTACTGAGGCCAAAACGCCATCCACTGGAAACCAATAAAACACAATCACTGCAGAACCACAGCTAAGGTACTCGGAGGGGTTGCTAGGGAGTTTCTATGCGGCTGCTAAGATCGATGGATATTTTTTCCAAATTCCACTTTTTACGGACTCTGTTTTAATGGGTAGTCGTGGCCTAATGGTTAGGGAGTCGGGCTTGTAACCTGAAGGTTGCCGGTTCGATTCTTGCGGCACTCTCTCCATCTTCGATACCATGACTAAGGTGCCCTTGAGCAAGGCACTGAACACTAATTGCTCCCCTGCCGCTGGAGCAATGGCTGCCCACTGCTCCGGGTGTGTGTTCACTGTGTTTGTTCACTACTCACTGCTGTGTGTGTGCACATGGATGGGTTAAATGCAGAGCACCAATTTCGAGAATGGGTCACCATACTTGACAATACGTCACGACTTAACTTAATGGTTAAAGTTCAATGTTATTAATCAGAAACCATGTCTAATTCATTGAAATCAAGAAACTTCTTAAAAGCAATTTATTAAAAGTTTAACAAAAATAACATTTTTAGGGCCCTATTAAATACATTTGATTTCTTTCTCAAATTAAAAAATAAATATATAAATAAGTAATAATTTTTTTTATAAAATTAATTAATTAGAGATGTTTTTGATTATTAATATTTAATGAAACCATTATAATGCAAGCCAGAAAATTAATGGAAAACAGAATTTGGTAAAAAAAAAAAAAAAAAAACATTTCATAGGGCCTTAAAATTATTTTTCTATTCAACTTTTAATAAACTTCTGTTTAATATTTTAAGTTTCATGTTTTTAATTAATTAGACATGCTTTTTGATTAATACAATTTTATTTAACTATTAAAACAAAGTCTAGAAAAATTAAAAAGAAAAGAAAAAACTGAATCCAGAAAACATGTTTTGCATAACTGATTTTTTTCTCGATAAAGACCTGGGGAACCTGCAGCATTTTTATCAGGGTTTCTGCTAGGGCTGCACGATATATCGTTTCAGCATCGATATCGCGATGTACGCATGTGCAATAGTCACATCGCAGGAGGTGCGATGTAGGACATTTTTTTTTTTTTATTATTATTCAAAAGAGAAAAAAACCTTGCACGGCTCTATATTTGCCTGATATAAAGTAATTAATTCTGATTTATGGGTTCTTAAAAATATATTTACAAAGCACACGTTGTTACTTCAAGTTTTTGACACGCAGACTCTGCGTGCGCATGGCGAAATGAGCGAGGAACGGGAGAAAAGCACTGAAATGGACGATTTGGTCGCAAAAAGAAGCGCATCGTCAGTTATTTGGAAATATTTTGGCTACAGAAAGGATGATGTTGACCAAAAACAGGTACTTTGTCGGGAGTGCCGTGCAGTTGTTGCCACAACACGTGGAAACACAACTAATATGTTTGATCATTTAAGCCGGCACCAGATCTGATTGCCGTCCAAAGCAAAAAGCTATTTCGGATGCGTTTGTCAGTGTTACACCATATGAGAAGGGTTCCAAGCGGCAGAAGATATCACGGATGCGATAACATTTCACCTGGCGAAAGACATGGTACCAATTAACACGGTTACCAACCCGGGTTTTACAAACATGATGCGGTCACTTGACAAGCGTTATGTTATACCATCTCGCACTTATTTCCCTCCCAGAGCTGTACGACAAATGAATTATTATGCAGCAACAACGGACTTGTGGTCCAGCCGAACAACAGAACCCTACATAAGTCTGACCATACACTTTATTGATGAGGACTTCCAGCTCAAAAGTCGGTTTTATGAGCAATTTATTTTTCATGATATTAAATGTAGTAATGTATTTACTTAGTTTTGTTATTATTTTTCGCTTAGAAAATGCAGTAATAAAGAATGGACGCATTGACCGTGCTACAGTTATCTGCAAGAAGCTGGTGGGTCACTTTTCTCACAGCTGGAAGGCCAGAGCCGCTCTTGAAAAAGCCCAGAAGGAGCTAAATTTACCGGCACATTCTCTCATATCAGAATGCCAAACAAGATGGGGTTCCAGGCAGATGATGATCAACAGGATTTTAGAGCAGCACAAGGCTTTAACTCAGGTCCTGTCTGAGGACAAGAAGGCGAGGCATCTGATTCCAACCTGGCAAGAGAAAGATGTCCTGGAATCTGTCAGCAAGACACTGGGCCCACTGCTGGATTTCACAGATGCACTCTCCGGAGAAGATTATGTTAGTGTCTCCTATGTGAAGCCAGTTATTCACCTCTTAAATACTTCAAAGCTGCTAATGCATGAGGAAGACACAGACCTGACTAAGACCCTGAAGAAGGAGATGTTGCACTACATCAATGAGAAATATAAAGATGATGCTACACAGGAGCTGCTAGATGTGGCTTCTTGTTTGGACCCCCGATTTAAGATGGACTTTATCAGTGCAGACAACAAGCCCAGAGTGAAGGCCAAAGTTGCATCAGAGATGATGGAATGCCAGGAGGAGATGGCAAGCTGCAGCACTGAGGTGGAGCACGAAGTTGCTGAAACATCCCAGGCAAAAAAAAGCCAAGTCCTTGGGAAGTTTCTTTAAACTGAGTGGAGCTGCAGCAAAGGGTGATTCCTCTGTGACCCTTAAAGATGCTGTGGAAGCAAATTAAGCAACTACCTGCTAACGCCTTCCATAGACAAAGAGCAAGATCCACTTGCATGGTGGAAAACACACAGCTTTCCACATCTCGCCAAGCTTGCCTGCAAATATCTTTCTATTCCCGCTACAAGTTCCCTGTCAGAGTGGGTTTTCAGTGCAAGTGGCAACATAATCACTTGCCAACGTTCAAGTCTCAAGCCTGCAATGGTGGATAGACTGGTATTCTTAGCCAAAAACCTCGAAGCTTGAATGAGAAAATTAATGCATACAGCACAGAACCTTAAAAAGTCTAATTGGTATTTTAATATTTATATTTACTGTATGCAACAGTTGTGAGAAAGAAACCAGATTTATTTTTTTAATTTAATCTTTTTGTTTGCTATGATGACCAATGCTTGTTTTAATTTAGCACTGTTGTTAAAAAAAATTATTCTGATATATGTTATTTATCATAAGTTAATTGCTGTTAATTATTACAACAAGTTAAGTTTAACTTATTACAAGTTATTTGTTTTATTTTATAAACCACTCAGGGGGCTGGTGTATAGCTTTTTTATTTTTCAAATTATATGACAAAAGATGTTTACTACTTTTCTATTTTCAAAAAGAGGTTTGTAATTGTTGAATAAAAGGTTAAATTACTTATTTTGTCTCTCATGTTAATTCCCTAATGTGATAATTATGTGTCCTCTTTAGTGTAGCGCTCTGCAATACATACATATATAGCCACCACATAACTGGATCGCTTCTAGACACCAGACTGCACTTCATTCACAAATGTGCTCCCTTATTTTAGGGTAAGAAGCAACATTCATTATGAAATATTGCATATTAACTCCTCGATTTGCTTGAATTGATAGTGAATAAGGTGAGTCAAATTGTGTAATAAACAATGCAAAATAATGCAATAAATAAATAAGTTATTTTCAGGGTTTTATATTATATTTATTTTCCATGAAGATGCTTACAAAATAACCCCAATTATTCTAGAATTATTAATTATTTAATTTTTGAGCAAGTCAAGACATCTGATGTACATTCCTGTATTTCTACACATCGCAATATATATCGCAGAAAAAAAAAATATTGCAATGTGAGTTTTTTTCAATATCGTGCAGCCCTAGTTTCTGCCGATATCATTAAATCTAATTTAATGCCTTTTAATGCCATTTTTACATTTGTTTAATTCTATACACAACCTATATATGTATATATCACACACACACTCCCGGTCAAAGGTTTTTAATGTTTTTGAAAAGTATCTTCTGCTCACTAAGGCTGCAGAAATAGTAATATTGTGGAATATTATTTCAATTTAAAATAACCGTTTTCTTTATGAATATCTGTTAAACTGTAATTTATTTCTGTGATGTGCAGCTGTATTTTTAGCATCATTACTCCAGTCTTCAGAGTCACATGATCTTCAGAAATCATTCTAATATGCTGATTTACTGCTCTGTTATGATCAGTTATTATTGGTGCTCAATTATTAATAATGGTTCTTATCAATTTAAAAAAAAAATAAAACATTCTGCTTCGTATTTTTGTGGAAACTGTAATACATTTTACTTTGATAATAATAAAATAAAATCTGATGAATAGAAAGTTCAAAAGAACAGCATTTATTTGAAAAAAATCATTTGTAACTTTATGAATGTCTTTACTGTCACTTTTAAACATAATTTGCCATTGTTGAATAAAAGTATTTATTAAAAAAAAAAAAAAAAAAAAAAAATATATATATATATATATATATGTATGGTACTTTTGAATGGTAATGCTGTATATTATGGTTTCCACAAAAGAAATATGACAACTGGAGTAATGATGCTGAAAATTCAGCTTTCAATCACAAGAATAAACTATATTAATGTTTTTGTCTTTTTGATCACATACATGCAGCCTTGGTACACATAAGAGACTTCTTTCAAAAACATTAAAAAAATCTTAATGATCCCATACTTTTGACCGTTTATATGTTTTAATTAAAGTAGGCTATCCATTCAATTCGACAATGATGATAATCTTGGTTATTTGAGAAAATCTACATAAATTTAAATAAACTTTATGAACTAAATTAGAAATGGACCAGCAGACAGCTTAAAACATCAAAATACATATTCAGATATTTCAAAACTTATTTAACAAAGTACCAATAGATACTGAATGCTAGACATACGGAAAAATCAGCCTATGACTGGAAAAAATATTTTTTTATTTTATTTTGTAATAATTTGTAATATAAAAATATGATAGGTTGGGAAAAATGCAATGATACTTAGGAGTAAGCCGCCAGTAGGTGGCGGAAAGTGACTGTTTTAATGAGTGAGCATTTGAGTCATTAGTTCAACCGATTCATTAAAGAATGAAGACTCAATCATTGATTCAAATGATTAATTCAAAAACACTGAATCATTCAGTTATGAAACACCGCCATGTAAGTCATTTAATGGTAAGTACTGATTTATTGAATGAATAAAACCGATGTCAAATCTGCAATCGTGCTGACATTCTGAAAACAGCGCTCTCTGGGTCGTCTCATGTTGCTTAACTAGGCTATATCATATGTTATAAATGTAAAAACTCAATTTTTATCTCAGTATGTTTTATGAGTTTCTTTGTGCTGTTGTGCTCATTTCTTTTGATTTCTCCACGACATTCTACTTTTACTCCTGCGTGTCCCAGCCCACCATGTACATATTTTGCGACAGCAAATTAAAAAGTTATTAATTAAGAAGGCTGCTGTATATTCAAAATAAAATGGTAATATGCTAGTATCTAAAACTTTGTAATGCCTTTTAAAACGTTTAATGCAATTTAAGGACTTAATTTTCGAAAAATCCATTTAATGACTTTCAATGCCTCGCGGAAACCCTGTTTAATCTTAACATTGACATAACATAGGTAACATTAAATAGGCAATTACAATTCACAAATACGCACGGTAAAATTAAAAGATGCAAATAATATAATAAAATAATGTATGTCTATAATAATTTGAAATATTTATTTTAATTAAAAATTTTAATTAAGACAGCCTTTTTCATCTCTGCCGCGTAGACGCGCCACAAAGAAGAAAAAAAAGAGCGCGCGCGCTTTCCGCGCCTCTACATTTGAATGAATTTGAGCGCGCAAAAGAGGCGCCTAAATGGCTTATTAAATATATATTACACAGATTGGTGGTTTAATTGAGTCTAATGGGCTTCAGTGTTTAGATTTGAATTAACAAGCTGAAGTTTGAATAGTCTTGGCTCATTTGAACGTTCCGTCATTAGAAGTCTGGGGGATTTTTTTCTCCCTTTTTATTAATCTTCATTTTTATGAAAACCGTCAGATAAATCAGAAAAATAAAGCAAACTTAGTCAGAACAGTCTGAAGATCTGGGCCGAGTTTGGTTGGATGTAAGTTAGCTTTAAATCTAGGAGAAGCTATAATATTTGGTAACTTAAATAATAATAATAATAATAGCTAGTCTAAGAGAAGTCAAATGGCTTTTCTGACAGTCATACCAAACATTAATATGGAAAGTCGCATAGTTTCTGAAATTCTCCTCAGGAGCTTCATCATGACCGTTAGTTCATTAAAGTTGCAACTTACCGTGTGAAGACACACATAAATTGTCACGACCACCATGCAGAACGGACTGGTTCTCTTGAAATAGGAGCAACCATCACTTTTGGCCATGATGAGCAATCAATCACTAACTAGTTAATTAACTAAACTACTGTAAACCGCACTGGTCTCTTCTCCTCTCAGCCTCTCTGTCAGCCCGCCAATCAGTCCGTCACCATGGAGACCGCTCAGCACCGGAAATTACGTACCACTGCACAAAATAACGGTCACTCATTTAAAAGTCACAAAATAAAAGTCACGCATTTTAAAGCTAAAAATGTCTGAGATGATTCAAAACCCAAAACACGCAGAGTTGCATTTATTTACAAGCAACATATTAAGGCCAGTAAATCTCCTAAACTGAAGGTAATTCATCAACTCTCTGTGATCATGTCACATTATCGGATTTAAAAATGGCTGATTTTTCCCTACGGTGAGAGAAATTGATTGCCAAAATTTAGGGACTTAAAACAAGACGAACCCTGCTGAGTGTTTATAGATGGTTAAGGCTGATCATAAAACCCAATAAAAGCTGGATCTGCTATAAAATCATTGTAATAATTTGCAAAGCTAGTCAAGGAGCAATAGCAAAAACATTAATGCAAAACAATATTTTTAAAGTACCTTGTTTTGAGTACCTCGTTGTGCACGAATATAGTAATCATTTGGTTCTGTAAAGTATTTTAAAGTATCATGGTATCATATCACCAGTATAAGGGAACAGTGTATATGAATCAAAGTTTAATGTGTTCATTATCTGTTAGACATAATATTTAAAGGAATCGTATTGAAAATGTGAAGCAAAAAGCTGTGTGTTCGTAAGAAACAAATCCATCATTAAGACATTTTTAACTAAAACACGAGTCCATACTTCCTCCAGTGAAAAAGTGCATCTGCTGTTGTCTCTCATCAAAATCCAGCCACGTGTTTGTTTAGAGCTGTTTTAGACTGTTTTAAACGCTGCTTGATCTGCAGATTTCTCTCCTGATTCAGACCAGAACACTTCTTCACTGGAGGAAGAGTTATTATGGATTATAGACTCGTATTTGAGTTAAAAACATCTTTTGTTTCAGCTTTTGTCTTCTCCAGATGTTAACTGATGGACTGGAGTGGTGTGGATTATTGTGATGTTTTTATCAGACTCTCATTCTGACGGCACCCATTCACTGCAGAGCATCCATTGCTGAGACACTGATGCAGAGACACATTTCTACAAACCTGATGAAGAAACAAACTCCTCCTGATCTCAGATGAACTGAGGGTGAGCACATTCACAGCTAATAGTCATTTTGGGGTGAACTATTTCTGTAATGTTCATTATCATAACATTTAAGCAATATTGCCGTCACAGTCATGTGTTTCACCAGGCCATCTCAATATTTCTGCAACGAGACAACTTCACACCACGTTTATGTGTCAGTGCGGGTAAACAATAAGCTAAATAACACCAGGGTTTCTTTTCCTCATAACAAGGATCGTCTGAGGCAGAACTGAGTGTAATTACAGTGAAAATAAGCAGAATGTTTCCCGATGATTAAATCAATTTCATGCTGTTTATTTGAACAGCATCATATTAAACTTCAGTGTTTCCTGTGGCTGAACGGCTCATTAAACTACATTGTTCCTATTTATGTTAATGTATTCACCATAGGCCAACAATTTACCATGTTATGACAAAGCTGCAAGAATAGCACTCTATATATCTATATCAGTGCTTCTCAGCCGGGGGTCTGGGGTCCATTAGGGGGACTCAAGATGGCTTAAAATGATTTAAAATAAGACAAAACAAGCATTAAAATAACAAATCTTTCTCATTTTCACTCACCCCCTCAACTCTTTTTGTCTTTTAAGAACCAAAAAAAAAAAAGAGGGTGTTTTTTAGACCCGGAAAACCCAAGTAAATTAATAAAATCTTAACATGAATATACTTTTACAATGAATATGCATTTTCTATAAATTTATTTTTCACAAATAATTACAAAAACAAGTAACACACGGAATTTAAGCTTAAAAAGAAAGATTAAAACAGTATTTTCTTATAAAACTGTTCTCCAATATAAAATATATTTTTGAATTTAGTGAGAAAATAGAAACATTTTTTTAATTTAATGAGAAAATAGATACATTTTCATTGCTCAGACTTTTAGAATTTTGTGAGAAAATAAATTTTAATTGCCCATTATGTTTATATATATATATATATATATATATAATAAAAACATAGTAGTACAAAACATATATTTTAAAATGAAATGTATTCTTGTGAAGCAAACCTAAATTTTCAGCAGCTGAATTTTTTTTCTTGTAATCATCGTTTCATTTACAACTTAAAATGTTTTATTTTATTTTACAGTAGTTTGTAGTTTGGGTAGAAATTGTGAGTAAAAAAAAACAACAAAACTCTCAAACAACTGGAAAACACATGCAACATTTGAATATTTTTATGAACAATGAGGAAGCCTTGGTGTCAAAACGTTTGAGCGATTATATAGATATTGCGTTAATATAGATATTTGCATAGTTTATGCTCAGCAAACCAGATGTGCACAAAATCACGCCAACACTTATCTTATAATTTACTCAGAAAACTAAAGAACACAAATTGTTTCTTATCTGCTGTTGGTGGATTTTGTAACTGGCTGAATCCATTCGATTAATCATTTTATGGCTATTCCAGACGTGCTTTGTGTTGTCAAACAGTGCAAGCACTTTATTCTTATAGTCTTAAAGACAGTTAAGAGCAGCAGCTCTATTTAACAACAGCATGGGGAGCAATTTAATGAAGATGCCAGAGAGAAAATTACAGCTCAGCGTGGCTGAACCGCAGAGGATTTGCCAGCAGCTGCAATAACATTGGCGTCTGATGCCTGGCTCATCTCAACAATTTGCTGTAGCGAGCGTTTGTCTCTGTGGGAATAGCCTCTGACATCGAGAGGCTCTGTAAAGCCGGTCCACTAAGATATAAAGAGATCCCAGGCATCAGACACCGGAAATTTTACAGCGATACCCCTGGAGAGGGTCGTGATGGAGGCCCTGTTATTGGTTTCTGTTTAGGCACGTCGAATCCCAGATCCCATCCCGCGCGCGACAGGCAAAACACAAGCAGGTAGAGAGTAAACAGATATGACATTCTGAGAAAAAGACTCTGAAAACACGGGCTGATGTTACCGGAGTCCAAACAGAGGCTATTGATCTGTGCAGGAATCAGCAATCGGTCCATCTGGCAACATGCATTGCATTGTTTACGTCTCTTCTTATTTATTATTATGAATATGAATATAAATTCTATTAGTGCACATTGTAATTAAATCATATACAGTTTGAAAACTGTAATGCAAAATGCAGTGCTCTGTTTCTACTTGACTAATCATTGTACAGATTTTCTGATTTTCCTCCAACTTTTTTCTGAAGAAAGACAAACATAAATGGTGATGAAAGCCCAAATATGAAATGTCATGGATATATATTTACTGAGTAATCCACTATTTTGTAGAGAAGTGTTAAAATGGGATTTGAAGCCAAATTACAGGAGGGAGAAAATGAGTTTAGAAAGATGGCAGCATCATAATGTTATCTTTACACAGAGATTGGTAGGTCTGTTAGTAAAATCTGTTGATCTTTAGCAATCTTTGTTGCATTATGTGCCAGTTGTGACAGTTCAAAAAATGGGAAAAAAGCACTTTTTGTGTGTTTTTCCTTAAAATGCGCATGCCTGTAACTCAAGACGTATTAAATATATCTTAATAACCTTTTAGATTTTCGCTCTTAACAAACTTTTCTTTTGGTATTTAAATTTTATAAGGCCCTATGTGTTTCAGTTCCAGAGATATTGGGATTTCAATTTGGCTCCATGAATAAAAAACAAAACAAAAAAACAATTTCTCCGAAGTTTGCATGCCTGTAGCTCAAGAAGTATTAAAGATATCTTAAATTTCCTTTTAGATTTTAGTTCTTAACAAACTAGTCTTTTGGTATTTTACTTTTTAAGGCCCTAAATGGTTCAATTCCAGAGATATTGGGATCTAAATATGGTTTTTAATTTAAAAAGAACAAATAATGTTGAAAATAGAAATGTATCTTGTTTCCCTCCATCAAAACAATTGCATATAACATGCATAGAATGTGTCAGAGTGCCTAAGATTTGCTTTTTCCAAAACATCTGAACATGATTTTAGATCTTGGTTCTTAACCAACGTTTCTTGTGGTACGGTCATTTTTAAGGCCTGATATTGTTCAGCCCAAAGATACGGGGATCTCAATGCAGCGCCACCTCTAAATTGTTGAATTACTCATGTTTAATATTACCAATAACAAAGCCATTTTTTAATTTAGAGAGAAAACCAAAGCATTTTCTCTGCTCTGTATATGTTGTAATAACTATACATTCCCATAGATCAGCGGAGCTGATAACTTATGATTTAACATACTGCTTTCCATAGAGAGCGAGTAACTTCACTTCACGCGGATTCAAAAGATGTACTGCTCATATTCCGTTCAGACCCTGAGCTTTACTAAACCCTCATGTACAGTACAATGTAAATAAATCTTGCACTCCATCTTAATGGAATCAAATCGTCTCCGCCCCGTATTGAATAAGAAATGCTGTACAGTAGAGTTTGCAGACAGAGATTCAGTGCTGGGGTTCACCTTTAGTGAGCAGATCTTTGATCAACCTGACAGAGGGAAGACCAGGACGCTTTCAAGGGCAGAGTCACATCACACATGCAAATATTATCTGCAGTAAGTACAGTAAAGCGTTGAGAAGAAAGACTGACCTTCCCTCAGGGCTCTTGCTTCTCCTTTGTGCTGATCTGAGCATTTTCAACTCAATTTGGAGCTTTAATATTCTTTGCTAAACTACTCAGTTTAGGGTAAGGGAATCATTTTTATTATAAAATCCACAAAAGGCCTGACAGTGATATCATTTTTTGTTCAGTGAGAAAAATCTCAGACTTTTTTAATTTAGTGAGAAAAAGAAGCGATTTTATTTATTTATTTTGTTTATTTTTTATTTTTTTAATTTGTGAGAAAACAAAAAATTAGTGAAAAAAGCTATTTTTAATTTAGTGAGTAAATTTGTGCAATTTTTTAAATGAGTGAGAACAAATCTGTTTTTGAATTTGGTGATAAAAAGAAGCAATTTTTGAATTTAGTCAGAAAATAGTAGCAATACTTTAACTTGGTGAAAAAATAGAAATAGTTTTTGAATGTAGTGAGAAAATAGAATAATTTTTTTACTTAGCAAGAAAAATCTATTTTTGAATTTACTGAGAAAAAAGAAGCAATTTTTGAATTTACTGAGAAAAAAGAAGCAATTTTTGAATTTACTGAGAAAAAAAGAAGCAATTTTTGAATTTAGTCAGAAAATAGAAGCATTTTTTACATATACGTTGAATAATGTATATGTGCATCAACAAGGACAAACAGCATCAGTTGTTGCATGCTTCAATTGAAAAGCACAGCATGAACATTCTGCTAAACATTTCCTTTTGCATTCTACATAGAAAAAAGTCATACAAGTTTGGAACAATACCGTAAAATATGCAAAAACTGCCAAAATGAATGAGACTGGAGGAACGAAACAACAAAGTGTCATATGATTCATAAAATTGCAATCAAAGGGCACCTGAGCCTCAAACCCAATCACTTTTTGACAAAAACCAGATGCAGTGAAAATACATTTTTCACACCAATTATGGCTCACGTTGGAGTGTATGAACACACTCATACATACAGTATATCTGAAGCATCACAGAAAATGAAAGACGAGGCTTAATGTAACTTGTAATGAACCTCATTATGTGCTGTATTCATTTCACATGCACATGTGCTGCTGTCCATTAAAGCTGCAGGCCTGTATATTATAAACACATTATGTTCACTTTCTTGCCTTCAAAGCCCAGCGGCTGTAGAGGCTTATTCAGTTTTCTGCACGTTATGTGCAGATAGAGCTTTTATACCTGTTGTTATGTGCTGGTCTGTTTTGTTCATGCTTTCCACAAACATCAGTGTACTCTCTGTTTAAGGCCACAGACACATTGTGAAGTTTCAAGAGCGATCTGCATTTAAATAGGGAAGCGAATCACTATTTTTGACTAAAGTAATATTCACTGGTGTCAAAAGTATTCACATTCATTACTCAGGTAGAAGTATAGATACTAGGGTTTAAAAAGACTTCTGTAGAAGTTGAAGTATCAACTCAAGCTTTTTACTCAAGTAAAAGTGTAAAAGTACTGGTTTCAAAACTACTTAAAGTATAAAAGTAAAAGTAATGTAAGGAAAAATGCCATTAAGGACAAAAGCTTAGGTCAGCCACAGGGCCTATTGTGCACTACCCCACCTCCTCAAAAACATTTTTCTAAAGGCCATAATGACTATAATGTTATATTAAAATGTTAATGTTGAAAAATTTGGGTTGCACTAGGCTACCTGTTTCAGCCGCATATATGCCCATTAAAAATGAACGCATTTTAGTACAATGCAAATACATTAAAGAACCATATATGTGAACTACTGAGCATTAACGTGTTTCATGGAGCGGAAGATATGATGACTAGTTGCCTATAAGTATTGTAATGGTGCAAAAGTCAAACTTCAGAGGAATGTCATCATTAACCTTTATTGGAATGTAAATGTACACCCGAGCTTAGCTGCAGGAATCCGTGAGGGCAACGGACAAAACAATTGCTGTACCCAGGGCAGGCTTAGTAACAATTACTCTTGTATGGTTGTCTATATACAGGGGTGCACATACGTTTTTCAGCCTGGTTCTCATATGAGAACCTGGAGATTTGGTTTGGTCCTCACACAGGCCATGGCATGTAGTGTGACCCATAAACTATAACTATAAAAACATTAATTAATAATAGTGATAATAATATTATTGCACTTCATTTTTTTGTTTTGTTTATATATATATATATATATATATATATATATATATATATATAAATTAACTAACTAAAAAAAAATAAACTAAATAATCAAGTGTGATAATACAAATGCAATTATTTCATAGTAAACCTAAAAATAAAATGTTAATATTTTTATTATTATCATTATTTTTATTTTAAATTTCATCATTTTCAAACGTAAAATCAGCGAGCTTTTATTTTGGCGGGTTGCCGGCAAGTAAGTATTATGCGCTTCCGGGTTTAGCGCTGCTGATGGAATTGCGTCAGTGTATGAAATGTCACAGTTTTGCTTTGAAAACGGCAGCAGGTAGCCTAGATTATGCTTTCAGTTTGGATAGAAATCTTATACAGTACAGTTTGTCGATCTAAAATGGTCGGTACGCAAAAGCGCTGTCAAAACTTATTTACGCAGCGCATTTTTAATTTTGGTCGCGCGTGCGGACCGCTTATGTGCACCCCTGTCTATATACAATAAACATTAGTGCTGTCAAAATTGATGATTAATCAAAGTGATTAATAAACTCAATCCTGATACCGTCCTGGTTTGTACTATGCTCATTCTAGCTAATGGCAACAATGTCACATTTATCTAGAAGATGTAACAAACACTTTGGACTCAATGCTGTATGTACAACAACAGGGTACTCTACATCAGTTACATTCCGCTCGAGTTCTCTTCTTGAGTCTCTGCCACGGACATCTGCGTACTTGGCTACATACGTCTGCTGTGTCCAGTGTTGCGTGTAACGAGTTACAAAGTTAGTATAGCCTACTTATCACAACATTGTCAATCGCAAACGCTAATTTATTCAAACGTCTCTCTACCGAACTACCTACTGTAGCTTAATTTGCGGAGGAGAAGAGAAAGCACCCGTTTATGAGCCAGTAGTGGAGAAATAATAACTTTTAAGAAATAATATTTTTTGAGTAACGACCCCAGAGTCCTTGCTAAAGTGTGAGGTGATTCGTGTCATGTGCAGGTGCGATGGATCGCGTACAAACCAATAGGATGTCGGAATGGTATACGTTTATACTTCTCATCCAACCACAATCAAATTCACTCGATCCGGATGGCGCGATTTATCTGGATAGGTTTTTTTTTTTTTGAACGATGACAAGCCGAAATGAAATAGGAGTAACGAGGCTATTTTTAAAATGTAAGGAGTAGAAAGTACAGATAATTGCGTGAAAATGTAAGGATTAGAAGTAAAAAGTCGGCTGAAAAATAATTACTCCAGTAAAGTATAGATACCCAAAATTTCTACTTAAGTAAGGTAACGAAGTATTTGTACTTCGTTACTTGACACCTCTGCTAATATTACCGTGACCAAAGACTTGTTGGCTGTGTCCAAAATGACATACTTCCCTATGTAGGAAGCAAAAGACAAAATGTGAATAGAGTGTCATGAATAGTATGTATGCACTTTTGGATGCAGCCATTATGGTCAGATGTTGCGTTTTCTTTATGCTTGCACTCTTTAAAAGTGTTGCCATGTGCACTTATTATAAGTGAGATAAAGTGAATGTGGATTAATAGGGATGCTGTGTCTGCGGCGCTGATCTCAGCAGGAGCTCTGGAGCTGAAGGAAGGAAGGTATTTTCCCAAGGGTTCCCAGTGAGGTCACATTCTCCATGTGTGGCTTGGTTCACTCCACCTTATGTGTCTTTGTCCGCTCCTTTCACTGCAGCATGGGCTGGAACGAAAGATGGATTTGCAGTTCGACCTCATGAGAGTAATTTCTTTGTCCTCAATCAAAGGAATAGTTCAGCCATAAAATCTAAATGAAAACCCTCGTGGCTATCCAAGATTAGGATGAGTTTGTTTCTATATCAGATTTGGAGAAATGATAGATGTGAATAGATGTGCAGTCGTTGGTGTAGAGGGAGAAGAGCAGTGGTGAGAGGACACAGCCCTGGGGGACACCAGTGCTGATCGTATGCGTGCTAGATGAGAATTTACCAAGCTTTACTAGCTGCTGCCTGTCTGTCAGGAAGCTGGTGATCCACTGACGGACGGAGGTGGGCACGGAGAGCTGAGTTAGTTTGGTCTGGAGGAGTGATGGGTTTGTTGAGATGTTGCAGAACATAATGCAGTCCCATGTTGACTGTATCATCCACAGACCTGTTTGCTCTGTAGGCAAACTGAAGAGGATCCAGCGAGGTCCAGTAATGTCCTTCAGGTGGGCCAGCACCAGTTTTTCAAATGACTTCATGACCACAGACGTTAGAGCCACAGTTTGTAGTCATTTAGTCCTGTAATTTTGGATTTCTTTGGGATGGGGATGATGGTGGAGCGTTTGAAGCATGAGGGGACTTCGCACAGCTCCAGTGATCTGTTGAAGATCTGTGTGAAGATGGGGGCCAGCTGGTCAGCGCAGGATTTCAGACAGACTGGTGTCACACAATCTGGGCCTGCCCTTGTACTTTCTTTCTGTTCTGCTTCCGGAAGACGTGTATCATCTGAAGTGCAGGTGTGGGGGAGCGGGGGGTTGCTGGAGGTGTTAATGGTTGTGTGGAGAGGTGTTCAGGGCGGGTGTGGGGTGTGTTTTCAAACCTGCTGTTGAGCTCATTCAAACTCATGGAGTTTGTTGCTGCAGGAATATTACCTTGATATCTGCCACCTTCAAGTAGTTGCAGAAAGTTTATTTCTCAGGGGAAAAAAGAACTTTTAATGTTTAAAAAAAGAGAGTGTACAGTGCTTTATTGCTTTTTCTTGATAGTTACACCGCTTGACATTTTTAATAAAAGTCATAAATCAACTTTTATATAATCAATTTTTTTAAACTTCTTTTCAAGCATCATTATTTGCAAAAGAGTAGCCAGTATGTACAGTACAGTAAGTCTTCATTTAGATGTGTGTGTGTGTGTGTGTGCGAGAGAGAGAGAGAGAGAGTGCGTGTGTGTGTGTGTGCGTGCAAGAGAGAGAGAGTGTGTGTGTGTGTGTGTGTGTGCGTGCAAGAGAGAGTGTGTGTGTACATGCAAGAGAGAGTGTGTGTGCATGCAAAGAGAGAGAGAGAGTGTGTGTGTGTGTGTGTGCGTGCGAGAGAGAGAGAGTGTGCATGTGTGAGAGAGAGAAAGTGTGTGTGTGTGTGTGTGCGAGAGAGTGTGTGTGTGTGTGTGTGTGCGCGTGCGAGAGAGAGAGAGTGTGTGTGCGTGCAAAGACAGAGAGAGTGTGTCTGTGCGCGTTTTTGTGAAAAGTCAGGACATAGATGTGTATAATGACGAGGGTATGACAGGTATTACAAGCTGAAGGTGACATCTCAGGACATTGACCCATGTCCCCACTTTTCAAAACGCTTATAAATCACTCAGAATGAGGTTTTTTTGGGGAAAGCTGAAATGCACAGTCTCCTGTAAGGGGTAGGTTTAGGTGTAGGGTTGGTGTAGGACAATAGCACATACAGTAAGTACAGTATAAAAACCATTACGCCTATGAATGTCCCCACTTTTCACAAAAACAAACGTGTGTGTGTGTGTGTGTGCGTGCAAGAGAGACAGTGTGTGTGTGTGTGTGTGTGTGTGTGCGCGTGCGAGAGAGAGACAGAGTGTGCATGCGTGAGAGAGAGAGAGAGTGTGTGTGTGTGTGTGTGTGTGTGCGAGAGAGAGTGTGTGTGTGTGTGTGTGTGTGTGTGTGTGTGTGTGTGTGTGAGTCAGCACAAGGACACTGTAAGTGGACGAGGACCAGCAGAAGTTTAGTTTGAGTGTTGAGTTTGCAGTAGTTAACATTCAGCCCAAAGTAAACTCCAGTATACTGCATGAACTCTGCTTACCGGTGTCAGCATCATAATGGATGTAATAGATTCAGTGTTTCGCTGTGGCGGCTCGACCCTGGTGCTGTTCCTGAGTCAGATTCTCCAGGCGTTCACAGGTCAATGATGGATGGTGCAAACATGAGCCTCAATGTGAAGGCCTGGTTGGATCTGTTTTGGACAAAACTTAGACTTTTCTCTTCTAGTTTTTCATCTTCGAGTTTGGAAATACTGTTGATGTTGTCTAATACTGTTGAAGCGCTCTTGTCTAAACTGAATCAATATAATAAATGCATGGAGAGAAAGACAATTTGTATTCAGTAATATTTAACTGCACTTAAAACAGGAACTTCACATTAACACTATTATTGAACTGAACTGAATCAACATTAAATTGAATTGATCTGAATAATGGCACTGTTGTCTTCTGTAGAGCTGCTTTACAACTGAAATTGAATTAATATCATAATTGATTAATTTTACAACATTACCATCGTCATATTCCTGCTTTATTAATGTGAAACTGCTTTGAAACTATCTGTATTGTATAAAGCACTTCATAAAAAAACATGACTTGACTTAAAGGTGAATATTACTACAATTAATCTTTTTTTTATTTTCTACTTAATTTATTTCAATATTTAAATCATGTTACTTTCTTAAGGCCCTTACACACTGAGCGAGACGTGATAAAGTGAAGCGACTCGCCGAAGAATGGTGCTTTCACACCAAACGCGAAATGATTGGTGGTCTTCGGCTAATCAGCGCGGTAGCGTCAAAGGTTTCTATTTACAACACGTTTTTGCAGCAATTGCAGCCATATATGTTGATGTCTTGAACGCAATCAGAGGCATTTAAGTTAGACAGAATTCACTCTGCTCTGCAAGCTCGCAAATCCTCTCGTTATAACCAACAAGTGATGTAAATAAGATTCATTGATTATACTGGATTTTTCAGAGATTGTGATGAGCAAAGAGGAGTGACAGCTTTTTAGTGATTATGAAGGAAGTGCTCTGCGTGCTTTCGAGGCTATATATAATCAATTAAGAGTTTGTAAATTATTGTTTTTTGGACAAAGTTTCAAGAATGACATCTGCATATTTATGCGGGATTCCCTCTCGAAATAGCAATGTCAAAATACATGAGAGAACCTTCACTAATTTCAGAAGCGGATTTGATTCTGGAAGCACAGAAAAAGAAAGGAAATGGATTTTTGTACCAGCATCAGCAAGCATGAGCTTTTGATTTATTATACGGTGAAAGGAACAGAAAAAGCCAGCGTTCCCTGTTCTTAGGAAAGCAGAAGAGAGTTCCAGATCGAGGGTAAGTGTGTCATCTTTCTATGCGCCTTGTTAGAAAAAGAAACAAAGTAGTGTGCTGTGTTTAAAGAATATAATGAAGATAGTGTTTCCAGTATAAAAACATTAAGCTCAAATCTAATTGGACGGCTTGTTTCATCGCGGGGCGACGGGAAAAAATCAACACAACTGTCTCCTAAAAAAAATAATTGTTTAAAAAATAAACAAACAAAAATAGTAATTTCACTATTTTTTTTAATACAGCCACCACTGTAAAAAAAAAAAAATGTTATGGTTTTAAGTTATGGCAACAAATTTTTTTTTTACTTTAACTCATTAACTCATATATTTATATTTAAAATATATTTTATAAATATGTATTTATTTAATATAAATTGAAATTACTAAATTAAAAGTTAAGAGAAGCTAAATTAATAATACCGATGTCTGACTCTATAGTTCTCTCCTGAAATATGAAGAGCTCAAACAACAGATTAAGTTACTCCACATTTCACAAAAAGCTTATGGATGTTATTATAATAAGTCAGAGATTGAAGCGAGTTGCTGTTTTTGTCCCTTCTGTGGAAGATTCCTTCATTTGTTTGGAACCCACACAGAGACATTTTGGTCAGATTTATTTAAATGTTCTTCCGATCTCGTTTTGTAATGCTTTGCTCGAGGGTCTCAGTGATGGTATTAAAGGAGGAAGACAGCGCTGTACGTTCACTGCCCCACCGACAATCCCACTCGAACCCGCGACCTTTGGTTATAAGTCTGACTCATTAGGCCACAATCAGTCAACTGCCCCTAATTAAGAAAATATAACTTAATATCATTTTATATATAATATAAAACTGAAATAAGCAAAAAAAAGTATAATGTTTACAAAGAAAATATCAGTATTTCCAATCCAAAGATAACATCCAACACAAGGTGATAAACAAAGGTGACTTGACTTTTCTTTCCATCCTGTTAGATCAGAAAAACAGGTAATAATTATTGATGCACTGTAAAAAGTGAACAATGATATACACTTGACTTTCTGCTTCAAAAACTATTTATTGGCAATGAAAATTGTTTCAGAATAATTTGAGCATATTTCTGTCACGCATATTTATTTAGTGCAAAGTGTTTAAAATCTAAATTTGCGATCTTTATAGCCTACAATATGTCCCTTTCAAGGATCCATTTATTTACTGCTTATTCCCATTAGATTCATTATCAGCTGGCAAATTTTCCGTGTCTCAGTTTGTAATTAGTGGCTTCAACATACATTAGCTGTTAAACACTCATTAGCGTCGAGGTTATTGATTTACTCGCTGAGAACGCAGGCTTGCTTTTCCCTAGATGTCTGCTTGTGTGTTCGATGCAGAAAGCCAGATCCCATTCATCCCCATTTGAGCGGCTCTCCGCACACACGATGGCTCATTTGCTCCTTGATAGAGATGAACTGGTCGGCACGGATCCAGCGAGCTGCGAGCGGCGGAGCGCCTGCAAATCCAGTTCGGAGGTGGGACCTCTGGTCACTCGCAATCTCCTGAGCAATTAATTTCACTCATTGAGCAGAAAAGCCATGCGGCAAGATTGCATTAATACAGCATCTTCTGCCTGCTTTCAAAATGAAGACATATTAGTCTGAGAGAACGGGAAAACAAGAGCACACAAAACACCTTCTCCTTGTCAAGGGGTTTTAAACAACAGATCACCTTCTCTGTGACTTTGAACTCAACTAAGAGAATGAACTCTTAATGATATAAATTTGTAGAAATGTGTCTCTGCATCAGTGTCTCAGCAATGGATGCTCTGCAGTGAATGGGTGCCGTCAGAATGAGAGTCTGATAAAAACATCACAATAATCCACAGCACTCCAGTCCATCAGGAGAAGACAAAAGCTGAGACACATCCAGCATTAAGACGTTTTTAACTCAAATACGAGTCTATAATCCATAATAACTCTTCCTCCAGTGAAGAAGTGTCTGAATCAGGAGAGAAATCTGCAGATCAAGCAGCGTTTAAAACAGTCCAAAACAGCTCTAAACAAATGTCTTCTCCAGATGTTAACTGATGGACTGGAGTGCTGTGGATTATTGTGATGTTTTTATCAGACTCTCATTCTGACGGCACCCATTCACTGCAGAGCATCCATTGCTGAGACACTGATGCAGAGACACATTTCTACAAACCTGATGAAGAAACTCCTCCAAAACACATCTAAGTGAAAGAACTTACAACAGTCCACAGAAGTCTAAAGTTCTGATGTTTTATGTTCACTGTGTTTTCATATTTTAGATATTATTGGTATTTGACTTATACGACTTCCTGTATTGTGTAGAAGAATATTGTTCTCTTAATCTCTAGATTTTGAATTTAACAATTACATTGCATCTCATTTCCTACAACAAAGCTCAAGCAAATGAAACTGGCCTCCATTGAAAGATGTTTTCCTGAAGCAGTTTTTGTGTGTTTCTTCCCCAGGGTCTGATACAAAACTCCCATAAACAGCAGCGTCTGTTATTTCATGCTTTCATGCTCTTTGTCTGGGAATAAAACAGCCGAAAAATGATTATTTGTTATTTTATTGAATGTAATGGTGAAGATTACACTAATATTTGTTTTGGTGAATCTGTAGCGCTGCAGAAAACGAAATATGTCTATTTTCTGGCTTGTGAATTGTGTGATTGAAATATCCATAAAAATAATATAATGACACATTAGTCTGCTAGACAGCTAGCAGCGACAAGTTCAAGACAAGCGGCTGCTTCAGTGTCAAATCTTGACTGGTTTTGATCAAGTAAACGTCAGAATAACTGCAGTCATGTCTCCAGATGAACACTTACTGGACTGAAGCAGCTCAGCTTTACTTGATTCTCCATCAATCATTTTCTAGAAAAATCAGCGCGTCTCAAATCTGATCATCAGGATCTTCTGAGGAGCTTTACTTTCACTGTTCCTCAGCGGAGGAATGATCTTCATCTCACATCTTCTGAGGAGCTTTATATCTTCATCTCTCCATCAGCACTGCATTATATGTTTGGATCATTTCAATCTCATCTTACTGAGACATATTACTGGAGATATAGAGCGACTGCTGATATTCAGATCATTTTATGTCATTATCTGCTGCACTGTTATAAACATCTCACTGATTTACATCACAAGCATCAGAATTTCATCATATTAATATCAGCATCTGCAGCAAAATCGTTTTTGCTCAGTTTGAGTCTCTGAATAAAATTGAGCTTTTCCACTATTTATTCTCACTAATATCAGACTATATGAGCTATAAAAGCCTGATGCAGCAAATATGATATTGAACAAAACACATGCAAACAATTTTTTTTAAATATTTTTTTCTAAAGGTAAAAAAAAAAAAAAAAAACTGCTCTGTTAAAAAAAAAAGAGAGAGAGATTATTATTTCATATGTGACCCTGGACAACAAAACCAGTCTTAAGTGTCAATTTTTCAAAATTGAGATTTATACATCATCTGAAAGCTGAATAAATAATCTTTCCATTGATGTATGGTTTGTTAGGATCAGACAATATTTGTCTGAGATACAACTATTTGAAAATCTGGAATCTGAGGGTGCAAAAACATCTAAATATTGAGAAAATCACCTTTAAAGTTGTTCAAATGAAGTTCTTAGCAATGCATATTACTAATCAAACATGAAGTTTTGATATATTTACGGTAGGAAATTTACAAACTATCTTCATGGAACATGATCTTAATATCCTAATGATTTTTGGCATAACTGAAAAATGTATAATTTTGACCCATACAATGTATTGTTGGCTATTGCTGCAGATATAGCTGTGCTGCTTATGACTGCTTCTGTGTTGCAGGCTCACATACGGTCTGTGTTTGTGGTGTTTATGCTGCTTTAAAAGTGTCTCTCTGCCTCTTTTTCAGCGAACAGATGTCTATAGAGAAAAACATCTTGAAGAAGATGATGCACATCTGCGGTCAGAAGAAACAGCTGCTGCCTGTGATTTAGGTAAGTTATGTTTTTATTATCAGGGTTGCTGGTCTGTTTATCAGCAGTGAAGATGCTGGGTGGCTTGTTGAAACACAAATATTGTTGTTTTGAAATCACTGTATTTCTGTATTGTGCGCTGCTGCTGTAGAGTCTGTTTCAGTCAATTCAGTTCATAGAGATCAGCTGAATCTTTCATTCTCAGTTAAAACAACACAGAACTAAATGTTTTGGGTTCTTCTTCCAGTTTGTTTGTGTTAGAAAAAGCATATTATAACAGAAATAGCTGTTATAGAAGTTTTATGTAAAATCAACGTGGTGCCAAAGTTACTGCTTGCAATGATGGTTTACTGCACTCGTTCAATACATTACTGATGAAGAAAATACATTTTAGGCTCTGAAGTCTCATACAAAATGGGTATAAATATGGTCAGTTATATATAGGGCTTTATACAATACAGTTTGGTTAAAAGCAGCTTTACATTAATAAACAAGAAAACAGCATGTATTGGCACTTTTCATAATTCAGTCTAATTTTTTCATTTATTTATTATTATTTTTGTTTTTAATTTAAAGAAGTAAAATGTTTCAAAGAGTTTCACATTGACATTACCTTTCCATAATCTTCCATAATGTTTTATTGTGCTGTATCTTCAAGAAAGCAAAATATACTGAATTAAAAAAATAAAAATAAAAATAAAATTATATAAATATATGAGTTCAGCTCTTAAGGTGGTTACATAAGAATATCCAACATTATCCACATTCAAATCAGGGTTTTTATAGTCCAAAAAAAAAAACACAAGTTACAACTTTAACTAAAAATATTAATAAAAAATTATAATAGTATATCAGTGACGCTAAAATAACACTGATGCATATATTATACGCAGGTAAAACTATATATATAAAGCAAATATCAGTTTCCTGGTTGCTTATGTCATTGCAAAATGTAAACTATAAAAATAAATGGCATCCAGAAATTATGATATCATAAATATTAATATGATTTTCTATAAAACTGCTTTTGAACAATGTTGTAAAAATCTGACTTGACTTCAAAAGTTAACTTTTTTTAATTGGTGAGGCTGCTTGGTTAAAGTTGTGAATGTGTCAAAATGCACAGTCGTATGTGTGTGTGTGTGTGTGTGTGTGTGTGTGTGTGTGTGTGTGTGTGTGTGTGTGTGAGTGAGAGAGTGTGTGTGTGTGTGTGTGTGTGTGTGTGTGTGTGTGTGTGTGTGTGTGTGTGTGTGTGTGTGTGTGTGAGTGTGTGTGTGTGTGTGTGAGTGTGTGAGTGTGTGTGTGTGTGTGTGAGTGTGTGTGAGTGTGTGTGTGTGTGTGTGTGTGTGTGTGTGTGTGTGTGTGTGTGTGTGTGAGTGTGTGTGTGTGTGTGTGTGTGTGTGTGTGTGTGTGTGTGTGTGTGTGTGTGTGTGTGTGTGTGTGTGTGTGTGTGTGTGTGTGTGTGTGTGTGTGTGTGTGTGTGTGTGTGTGTGTGTGTGTGTGTGTGTGTGTGTGTGTGTGTGTGTGTGTGTGTGTGTGTGTGTGTGTGTGTGTGTGTGTGTGTGTGTGTGAGTGAGTGTGTGTGAGAGAGAGAGTGTGTGTGTGTGTGTGTGTGTGTGTGTGTGTGAGAGAGAGAGAGAGAGAGTGTGTGTGTGTGTGTGTGTGTGTGTGTGTGTGTGTGTGTGTGTGTGTGAGTGTGTGTGTGTGTGTGTGTGTGTGTGTGTGTGTGTGTGTGTGTGTGTGTGTGTGTGTGAGTGTGTGAGTGTGTGTGTGAGTGGGCTTGTTTAGCTATACTTGTGAGGACCAGATGTCCCCACAAGGATAGTAAACCTAACATTTTGACTTTGTGAGGACATTTGGCCGGTCCTCACATAAAAATACTGAATGAAGTTTATCTCAAAATATAAAAATGCAAAAGATTTCTGTAAGGGGTAGGTTTAGGGTAGGGTTGGTGTAGGGCAATAGAAAATATTGTTAGGTCAGTATAAAAACAATA
Source organism: Onychostoma macrolepis (assembly GCF_012432095.1). Taxonomy (NCBI): domain Eukaryota; kingdom Metazoa; phylum Chordata; class Actinopteri; order Cypriniformes; family Cyprinidae; genus Onychostoma; species Onychostoma macrolepis. The sequence goes on along the minus strand of NC_081167.1, from coordinate 31,800,911 downwards.
GAAGTCTATGAAAGTCCTCACAAGTATAGAAAAACAAACATGTATGAGTGTGTGAGTGTGTGAGTGAGTGTGTGAGAGAGAGAGAGTGAGTGTGTGTGTGTGTGTGTGTAATGTACAGTATGTGCCACTGGAACCTGACTCTATTCAAATCTGTATAATGTGTAATGGTGGGATAATCAGCTGTGCTTCACATGTTTAACTGAGTTACTCCACACTTCGTCTTCTGCTGAACATGTGAACACCACAGCTTTCATAAACCTTGTTATCTGTCATAACTAATGAAGCAAGGTGGCAGGTTTCCATGACAACCGTTGCATCAGAACACGTGGTAGACGCTATTGTCAAAAGCGTGTTTGTCTTTTTAACTCAACAGTGCACATGTTCTCATAAACTATAGGGTTGTTCATGTACACAAAGTCATATTTTTCACATAAAGCTTTCCCCACCATGTGTTTTTCTTAGTTTTGAACAGTGTCTCTAATGATGTTTTTCCTAACTTCCCTAATAATAACAGCACTGGATGAAAGCTGATCTTCTGCAGCGTGATTTGAGAAAACGTGTTTGATTCGTCAACTAATCTGAAAGATTTATCCATTAAATTTTTTTTTTTTTTAATTTTCTAAAATTTAAAATTCTTTTCAGAAGTCAGAAAGAGCTTTATTACCAAGTATGTCCTTTTTGCACGTGCAAGGAATTTGTTGTGGTGTCACAAGCTTCCAGTACACAGAGACAACAACACACAGATAAAAAATAAATAAATAAGATGTGAATAAAAAAACACTTATATAAATAAAAATAGGAATAGAATAAAAAAAATAAGTTGTAGGGATGTACTACTACAAGGATGAAGGGTAATAAATAAGTATAAAGTTATTGCGCATACTTTTGTTGCACAATGGGAGAACATTGTGCAATAAAAGTATGTGCAATAACCTTATACTTATTTATTGATTTGAAAGACATCATTCAATAATATTATTGATTTAACTTCACAGATGAGAACAAAACTTGAACTGAGTTGAGCTGAATAAGCTGTTTTACAGCTGAAAATAAATTCATTTCAAAACCGATGAACTTTGCACCATTAAAACTCATTGAACTGAATCAGCATTGAGCTGAATAATGACACTATTACAAAATCAAAAGTTGAGAAAACTTAAAAGTTTAAGGCAACCATTTTTTTTACAGAACTTTAGAGCTGCTTTCGATTAATTGAACTCATAATTGATCCGTTTTGCTGCTCAGTCTGTATTGTATAAAGTCCTATAGAAATAAATATGACTGGACTTGAATCCCACGTACAGTATATTAGGCTCTGGACCATGCACATTTTATTCTGTGATGGGTTGAACTGTACAGCGCTGACACAACCTTTCTGACAGGTGAGAGACGGACAGATAGCAGAAGAAAAAGTAAAGCGCAGTGAGCTCTTCAGGAAAGTTACCCGCTAGATCAGTGTGTTTTCAGTGAGAAGTCGGTCAGGAGAAAGCACTACGGATGAATTACAGATGCAGATGTGCCTCCTGCATCATCATTTTTACACAAACAGACATGCAAAAGACAGTCTGACCCATCACACATCACCAAATGAGTCAGTTTTACTGTGTTAAACCGCTTGAGATGCTCAAACAAACACATCCATGCTGTGAAAGCATCACAGAGTTTCACAGCGAAGTCGAACTACAAGTGACTGACTCACATTAGTGACATTAAAGATAAAAGTGAAATATTACACACTCTGGAAGAAGTTTCTGCCACAGGATAAACAAGTAAAAAGGCACGTTTTTGTCTCCACAATTCTAACCTTTTTCTGAATTGTGAGATATAAAGTAGCCATTAACTAAAACAAAACACAAGTGTGAAATGTAAACTCAGAATTCAGAGAAAAATATTCAAATTTGCAGGTTTTAACTCGTATTTCTGAGGGAAAATGTCACAATTAATTTCTAGCGATTATCGCTGATTTGATTGCACAGATACTATTTAAACTAAACTGAGCTGGACAATGACATCTCTGAATTCAATAATGAAATGCCTTTAACTGAAAATTGAGTGTTTAATCTTATCATTATACATTACTGACACTCTATCCTCCTATTTGATACTGTTAAGTGCTTTCACACAATCTGTATTGTAAAAGCGCTATATAAATAAAGGTGACTTGACTTGTCAATTACTCCAATTACAATAAAGTCTCAATTACCTTTCTTATTTAAAAAATGGCAATTGTGAGAAAAAAGTTTATAACTTGCAAATGAGAATTGAAAATTCAAACTGTAAGACATAAAATTGCAATTGTGAGAAACAATTTGTATTGTGAAAATAAAGAAATAATAAAAATTGCGAGATCTAAAGTCAGAATTGAGAGACAAAAAGTCACAATAGTGAGGAAAAAAGTTGCAAGTTGCAAAAAATACTATAAAAAATCGTGAGATTTAAATTTGAGGTCGCAATTCCAAGGAAAAATGTCAGAACTGTGAAATAAAGTTGCAGTTACCTTTTTCATAAAAACCAAACAGAATTGCAAAATGTAAACAAAGAGGAAAAAAAAAAACATTTAGAATTGTTAAATAAATTCAGATGTTAACTCTGAAAAAGTTGCAGTTACGTGTTTTATACATTAAAAAAACAATTGTGAGACAATGACATTTATTTTTTTAATTCAGTGGCAAAAACAAGCTTCCATAACACACTTGTGTAAACGCACATAAATGCATGTGACGAGGTATCAAATCTCAAGACTCCGGAGTGTCCTTCAGATGTCTGTGTCATTATTGTCAGATGTCAGATGTCTAAATATAAAAATGTCATTAGTCATACAGACTTTAATTATGAGACTCTCTTCAGAAACAGACAAAAGCAACTTCTCATATCAGATATTAAATCACAGGCTGTTCATTGAGTGCCGAACTTGTTCATACAGACCACAGGCGTTACGACAGACCAAAAGAAGCTCTGGAGATCTTCACAACAAAGCCTGAGTTATGAGTCTAAGAGCTGCATCGCATCAAACTCCTCCAGTCTTCGTTCTTTGAAATGGAAATGAGCCTTTCCTGTTGTATTGGCTGTCATCTTTTATTTCATCTTCTGTTCAGTTCCAGGCCTTCTGCATGTCCGGCATGCATCACTTTGTCCCATCTTAGCCGTCACTTTCTGAAAGATACTTGTGATTGATGATCTGAACCATGTGGCCTTTCATTTTCATGACCCAGTGTGACCCCATATCATGAGCTGATGGACGCGGTGCAGTGAATCCTCCTGGAGAAATGTGTGTGTGTATATATATATATATATGTATATATATATCCACTGGCTGATCAAATATTCAGCTCAACACAGATTCAGAGCAGAATACAGATTCCAGCTGTGTCTTTCAGCTTGTCGTGTCAAACCCTCAACAGTGAATGATTTATGAGACAAAGGGTGAAGATTTCTATAGAAAGTTCACTTGCTGGAGTATTGTTGCTTCTGAACTTGTATAGTTGCCATATGCGACTGTATCATATCAGCAAAGAGTTTTTACAACATTTTATATTTGGTTGGGTTCTGATGGCTTTATAGGGATTGGAATAAATTCAGAAAACGTTAAGTATTAAATTATTCTTAACTGCAAAAACAGAGAAAATATTGCATTCACAAAAATACTCAAGAATGTTCTTAAGATTCTGAAGACAAAACTTTACGATTTAATTTTCTTCTTTAAAATATTTGATAATACCTTCTTAAAGTTAGCATAAGTTCCAGTTTGTTTTACATCACCAAAGTCAAGCCTGTCATTTAAGACCAAAAATAAATAAATAAATAAAAATTATAGAAATTTTGGTTTTTCATTAAATTTTCCTAAATATTCATAAATCAAGATGCATTTACTTGAGAAGCAAGATAATAAGAAGATATTACTTGAGATATTTAACTTGAATTTATTTATTTATTGAAAAATGCACCAAAAATAAACTAATTTATGTTTAAAACAAGAAAAAATATTTGCCAAATGGGTCAGAATTATTTTTGTGACAACCCAACATAAACCCAAATGCATTTTTAATCAGAATAATTTTATGATTCTTTTGTGCATTTCAGAGATCAGTAGTGATATTTATATACTGTGCTTTGGAAAGCTTGTAGAAAACCCATCATAGTTTATAGTATCCTGATCTCATATTTTGCTGTCATGGGTCACTGGCTTTAATAACATCTATTACACAGCTTGAGGAGAGGAAATATGAAACTTGTCTGCAGTCTATTTAATCATTGATTTACTCTTATCGAGTATCGGCACGGAGCCGGACAGAAGTCAGAAAGTCACTTCTGCTGAAATAAGCTGTTGAGAGAGCATCACTGACACTGAATTTCACATGAAGCTTGAGCTTCTCTCTCTGTTTGACAGCAGGTGTCAGTTATGATATGGATTCATGACTCTCAGCATCATGGGAAGGCATGAAAGCAGATCCTCAGATGGACTGGAGAATGGCGCAGAAGTTTATGCAACATGACTTGAATGCTCTCCTCCATAAAAGACACAAATTTCAGTTTATAAGTTGTTTGAGATTTGCAATGAGCATCTTACCGTCTCGGAGATCGCAGTTTAATGCTCTCACAGTATAAAGACAGAGTTTGTATGCATTATTCACATGATCCTACATACAGTCATGGCCAAAAATATCGGCACCTTTGGTAAATACGATCAAAGAAGGCTGTGAAAATTAATCTGCATTGTTAATCCTTTTGATATTTTATTTAAAAAATTCACAAAAATCTAACCTTTCATTGGATAATAAGAATTTAAAATGGGGGGAAATATCATTATGAAATAAATGTTTTAAGGTGCTGTACTATTTCTTTCAAAATTTTGCAATCAATTGCTTCAAAAACAGACATAGTCACTTCTTTTTGAAATTGCGGTCGAATCTGTGTGACCTCTGCAGAAGTAGATATGCCAATCTCCTTTCTGATATTATTGATCTTCTCAGAAAAGAAGGAAGCAAACTCATTGCATTTACTGTCGGAGAGCATTTCACTAGGAATCTGACTTGGGGGGTTTGTCAGTCTCTCCACAGTAGCAAAAAGAGTGCGAGAGTTGTTTAATTTACTGTTTATAAGGTTTGAGAAGAAGGTCTGTCTAGCTGTGGCTAGTTCCACATTGAAAGCATGAAGGCTGTCTTTATAGATGCTATAGTGAATTTCAAGTTTTGTCTTCCGCCACATCCGCTCAGCTTTTCTGCATTGTCTTTTCATACTCTGAACTGCTGTTGATTTTCTCCATGGTGATTTTTGTCTGCCATTCTTCTTGCAGACCCTTGTCGGAGCAATATCATCAATAACATTCTTAACTTTTGAGTTAAAAGAATCCAGGAGAAGATCAACAGAGTCTGCAGAAATGCTTGGTGTTAAAGATATAGCCTTCATAAATAGCGCACTAGTGTTCTCATTAATGCATCTCTTTCTGACAGAGACAGATCTAGATTCAGTGGTAACAGAGATCAATATATCAAAGAAAATACAGAAGTGATCAGATAGTGCTACATCCTTAACAACAATGGATGAAATGTTTAGACCTTTACTGATGAGTAAATCTAGAGTGTGTCCACGATTGTGTGTGGGTTCATGCACATGCTGGATCAGATCAAAAGTGTTTAAAACAGTAATAATTTTTTTGCAGTTTTGATTTCTGCATTATCTATGTGAATATTAAAATCCCCTGCAATAGTAAAACAGTCAAACTCTGAGGAAATCATTGATAACAGTTCTGTGAACTCTTCAACAAAGGCTGGAGAGTATTTTGGAGGCCTGTAAATAATGATAAACAGAATGCGTGGAGCACCTTTCAACACAATACCTAGATATTCAAAGGACAAATACTGACCAAATGACACTTGCTTGCATTGATAAACATCTTTAAATAGAGCAGCTACACCTCCACCTCTCCTAACAGTCCTGCAGACACTTGTAAAGTTAAAGTTAGGAGGGCTGTTTCATTGAGGACTGTTGCACTGCAGCTGTCTTCAAGCCATGTTTCATTTAGAAACATAAAATCCAGGTTGTTTGTGGTTATAAAATCATTGATCAGAAATGATTTATTTTTAGTGAGCGAATGTTTAAAAATGCTAACTTGATGGAATTACATTTTGTCTCTACAGCAATCTTAGATTGACGCATTACAGGCCGCAGATTAGATGGGTCAGTCAGACGGCTTGAGAAGGCCTTAGACTTTCTATCACGTGATAAAACAGAAATATAGAAAGCTACAGGCACACTGGGTTCCCGCTTGTTCTGTGAACATTTGTGAGTGTTGCTGCTAATATAGCGGGACCCGACACATATCACTGAGAGCTGTTATCAGTTGTTTTGGTTCACCTACAGCCGATGGAGGAGGGTTTGGGCCCTGGCGTTGTGGCAGCGGTCGGAGAGCTCTCACAGGAGGAGGAGGAGAGCTGGGCCTGCTGTCTTTGGTGGTTGTGGGGCCCGCCGTTTTTAGTTGATATCTGGGGCTTGCAGCGAACGAGTGGGAGAGTTTGGTCCCAGCATACACCAGTTCCTCCATTTTCTGTGAGAAGCTTAGAAGTGGAGATTCTGGAGAGAGGGATAGTGTGTCTGGTGAGATGGGCTCTGGCTCTGGTGTTTCCAGTGGCTGTGATATGTTGTCCTGGCTTCCCTGGCTGTTTTCCAGATAGTTGTCCTTGGGTGCTGAGTCTTGGAGCTGTTGTAGTACGTCACAGTCTGTCTGTGAAGAGCTCGTTGGACAGGGCTCAGCCGGGGTAGTCTCTGTGAGGAAAGTTTGTTTTGGCTGCGTGATGTTATCAGTGTCCTTGTGGGATGTGTCAACCACAGGATGACTCTGAGGCTGACATGAAGTCCTGTGGTCACTTATATTCTGTCCAGGTGTGTGTGTGCCATTGAGGCCAGGTGGATTGGCACACACCACTGAAGGATGACGGAGGGAGAAATAGATATTGTCCTTTAGCACTCTCGCACCAAGTTTGTTTGGGTGGAAGCCGTCCAGTTTAAACAGTTGTCTATGGCCCCAGAAAAGATTGAAGTTGTCGATGAAGTTGACTCCTTTTGTACTGCAGGTTCTTTGTAGCCATGTATTCAGCCCAAGCAGCCGTGAAAACATGTTAGTTCCCCTTGCTGGGAGTGGTCCACTGATGAACGACTGAACTTCAAGTCTTTGAAGTGTTTCAAAGAGTTCACTGAAATCCTTCTTAAGCAGTTCTGACTGCTCTTTCCGAATATCGTTCTTCCCCACATGGATGATGATTCGATTTGCAGTCTTGTGCTTCATCAGAATGTTCCGAAGTTCCTTGTTCACATCAGAGACGGTTGCTTGAGGAAAGCAGCATGTAGTTGTAGTCCTGCTACTGATGTTTCTGATAATAGAGTCACCACTATCAGAGTCCTGGGCTCGGCTGCGCTCTGAGCTGAATGCCGCTGTCTGCTCAACCTCGAGCGCCTGTTAGTAGCGATGTTAGCTGCTGGCTGACACGATCCATGTTTTGTCACATTTGGGGATTCCTCACCCACATTCATTAATGCTTCAAATTGGTTCTCAAGATGTATAGGGGGTTGTAGAATGCCAGTGTTTACAAGTCTTGTCATAGCCGTATCTGGGGTAGAGGATGCTACCGCAGCAATACGAGATACTCGTGACAATCTGATGTCTCGAGTGCCTTTGGGTCTCGCTCCCTGTTTGTGCCATCGATTAGTCTGTCGATCAGCTTGTTCTTCTACACTTTGTATAAGCTGTTGAGGAGGGAAAACAAAGCCCAAATTCCCTTAATCATCCATCACAATGAGAAAAAACAAAGAATATATTTCTGATGTGCAACAAAAGATAATTGAGCTTCACAAATTAGTGAAGTGGCTTTAAGAAAAGAGCTAGAGCAGTGAAAATTCCCATTTCCACCATCAGGGCAATAATTAAGAATTTCCAATCAACATAAAATGTTAGGAAACTGCCTGGAAGAGGACATGTGTCTGTATCGTCCTAATGCACGGTGAGAAGGAGAGTTTGAGCAGCTAAAGACTCTCCAAGGACCACAGCTGGAGAATTGCAGAAAATAGTTGAGTCTCGGGGTCAGAAAACCTTAAAAAAAATTATCAAACAGCCCCTACATCATCACATGTTGTTTGGGAGGGTTTCAAGAAAAATTTTCCTCGCTCATCCAAAAACAAACTCCAGCATATTCAGTTATCAGACACGACTGGAACTTCAAATGGGACTGGCTTCTATGGTCAGATGAAACTAAAAAATGAGCTTTTTAGCAGCAAACACTCAAGATGGGTTTGGTGAACACAGGGATAAAAAGTACCCCATGTGTACAATGAAATATACTGCTGTATTTTTGATGTTGTGGGCCTATATTTCTGCTGGAGGTCCTGGACATCTTGTTTAGACGCATGGCATCATGGATTCTATCAAATACCAACAGATCAATAAGTGACTGACTCTGTTAGAAATCTTATAATGGGCCATGTTTGGATCTTCCAACTGTACAATAATCTCAAAAACAACACAAAAATGGGTCACTGAGCACAAAACCAAGCTTCTGCTGGTTATTCCAGTCCTCTGACCTGAACCCTGTAGAACATGAGTGACCTGAAGAGAAGAAGCAACATGGAGCTGTGAATCTAAAGGGTCTGGAGTGATTCTGGATGAAGGAATGGTCTCTGATCTCTTGTCAGGTGTCTCTAACCTCATCAGGCATTATAGGAGAACATTTAGAGCTGTTAAACTGGCAAATGGAGGTTTCAAAAAGTATTGAATAAAAGGGTGCCGTTAATTGTGGCCAATGTCTATTAGAGAAAAACATTTATTTCATAATGATATTTCCCCCCATTTAAAATTCTTATTATACAATGAAAGGTTAGATGTTTGTGAATTTTTTAAATAAAAGATCAAAAGGATTAACAATGCAGATTAATTTTCACAGCCTTCTTTGATCATATTTACCAAGGGTGCCGATATTTTTGGCCATGACTGTATGTTGTCATCAGAAGCAGAAGCTCATGTTTTGCTGCCGTATGTATAATTATGGTTATTTCATATGTGTAACATGAACACAGACATACTGTATCAAGGCTTGAAGATTACATAATATTCTATGAACAATCCCCTCACTCTAAATAAATAAATAAGATATGTGTATTTGGATTACACTCCTTGTAACCTATATATATATATATATATATATATATATATATATATATACAGTTGCAATCAAAATTATTCAACCTGCAGTGAAACTGCAGTGCTTTACAAATACAAGCTTTTCTGAAGATCCAGGACTTTATAAAACTTTACTGGCATATTAGAAGTGATAATGTCAATATATAATGCAATATTTTTGAGTTAAAAGATTTTTTAATAATACAGCTGTCATAATTATTGAACCCCTATTCAACATTGCTGCTTCTTAGTCATTATATCTCTTATATACACACAAACACACACTTTATTTCCTCAGTCTGATCTTGATTTAACTTACTGTACACTAAGTAAGTAAATGAATAACAGTTCTTTCTGGCCCTCGAATCTGATTGGCTGAGAGGTCTATCCAGTTTAGACTTCAAAAATGCGGTTTGTTAATAAAGATAATGTCTCCTTGAAAATTTGCTTCGATGTTTTCGGGGAAGTGAGCTCCAGTGTGCCAGCAGCCGTTCATCGCTCATAAACCCGCAGAGAGAGCGCCTCACCTCAGCCAGATCTTCTGGAATTTACTGCTGGCTCTGATGTCTCTATAGTGGTTAAACATGAGATATAATTAATTTTGGGTAAATCCAACGGGGAATAGTCGGTCTCATTAATCTATTGTTTTGTTCAAGAGCAAATAGTTTTGGATGGGGGCAAAGTTTCATAACTTTTAATAAGCTTTACCTTTGACTAAATTTCTTAGCAACTTTTATAATGGCTGTTGTTGATTATTAAATGTTACTATTCAATATATATTATTTTATATAAATAATAGTAGTATTTAGTATTGGGAAACAGTGTGTGTGTTCGTGATGGTGATTTTAGTTACATTGTTCCGCCATTAGATGGCGACAAGAGACTGTTTTTCTGAGTGAGTCAGCAATAAAGACTTTATTTTGAAAGGGACTGAAAAGCTGTTGTAAACAAAGAGTTTTTTTTTACTTTCAGCAGCCAACAAATGCACTGAGCAGCACTGTCATCGGAAATTACCCTTAACAGATGAAAGGATAGTACGACAAAGATATTGCTTTCCTCAGTGGACATTCAAACTAATGATTTATTGTGAATATGAGATTGATCTGAAGGATGAATGCTGTATCACACTCGCTCATTCCATCTCTCTCTCATAATACTCTACTACACATAATACACTGCTTTTAATATAGTAATACTATAAGCTTTTAATGAAGCAACTCAATGTTCCTTTGCATTGTGGCCGCATCACAACCTAATTATAATTATTACTTACAGCTTTTCCAGCACAAATATCTAAACATTCTTAAATCAAGACACATTTACCTGAGAAGCAAAATTCTCAAAAGAGCAGCTGAAATTAGTCATATTCTCCTTTTGATGATTTTAGGTTCAGTTATATTGATTTGACACAGCTGTGACATTTGAAAGGAAGTTATCTTCATGTGTGAAACAAAGACTGCTCATATTCATGCTAATGTCTTCATGTTAGTTATTCTCATACCTATTTAAATCTCCCGACATGCTGATTACATGCAAATGTCCCTATTAAAGCATTCTAACCTTTATGATTGTGATGAAACATACCTCAGCTGTACCTTTGTCCTCAAAACCCATTGTCATGAGAGATTAACCTTTAGCAAACGAGAAACCGGAAATGTTGTGGTTGGTGTTGGTTTTTTGAGTTGTAATTCTCCTTAGCAATGTGTAAGGCGGCCTGAATTCACAGGATTCCCTGAAGACTGATACAAAAGACTGATTGTTTGGTTTTGTCTTTCCAAAACATTCTTCGCCAGTGGTGAGTAAAATATGGTAGACAACATCAATGGCTTTCACTGTAATTCATGACAGATATGTCCATTCATACTCAAGTGCAAGCATTTATTTTTGTTTGTAGGCCTGTTTGATGAACGATAAAGAAAAGTGGGATCAGTCCCCTGCCTTCATTGATCAATCAATCAGACCAATCATCAATCATCTACAGGTCTGTCGTCTCATTGACTTCTCTACGATAATCCATAAGCACATGATGGAGCCTTTTCTTGTGAAAAAGAAGTGCACTAATTATATTGAAAGTGCATGTAATGTACTTCAAATCTTAAAAGTGTATTTAAAAAAAAAAAAAAAACTGTACTCGCAGATAATATAATATTATAATAAAAGCCACTTAAATGCATTTAAAGAGAGATACTTTCATGACTGTTTAACACACATTTTGTAATAATTTCAAATTAAAAGTTTTATTTTAAAGTACATTTTAAATCATTATATTTTAATAATATTTTGTCATGCTGTAAAGAAGTACACTTGTTTTGATACTAAATCAAACTAAAACACATACTTGATTAGAATTTTAACTGTAGTGGTATTTAATATTACATTTAAAGTTAATACATTTTAAATGGACTTAATCACAGCTTAACTGCAAATATGTAACTACAGATATATTTAAATGCATGACATAAAAGTTTTAATAGAAAGGACATTGAAGTATTTTTCAAGTTTATCATAAATGCTTGTCAGGACTTTTAGCAGTAAAATTGAACTATATTTAAAACAATATTTTAAAATAAAATAGAATAATGAAATTACATATAAAGATGTACTTAAGTCCTACTTAAATAGGTAAAAAAGCAAGTTTAAATAACAAAATTTAATATAAATTTAAACTATAATACATTTTAATTTAATTGCAACTAACATGCAATAAAGTGTCCAAAAACATTACAAACACTTTGCAATAAAGTATATTCTTTAAAAGCGCATATTTTCCATAATAAATAAAAATAACTTAACCATAATAAACTCTTTTTAAGTGTATGCTAAAGTGGGGTTTTTCCACAAGGGTTAATATTAAAACGTGGTTCGTAATTTTTGTTGCTTGAAATAACATAAATGTTAACTGAAATAAAATAAAAAATAAAATAAAATATAAAAAAACTTGCTAGTTGCCAAGACAACATTTCCCATTTAGTACTAAAACAGCAAAATTACTAAAATTTTAACTAAAACTAAATTGAAAACAGAACATATGAAAATAAAATCTAATATGAAGTAAAACTAGTAGTATATTAATAGCTAAAATAGCACAAATGAGCAGTAAAGTGAAGCTGTAAATGAGAAGAAATGTTTATTAGCAGGAATATTTTCGTCTGATGGTGCATGTAGCTGGCAAAGATTCACATCTAATATTTCCTGAACATGGACGTCTGACATTTTCACCCCGTTCAGATCGGACGCTTTGAGAGGCAGTGCTGTTAAACGTCTTCTCTGGCCTTTTCCCCGCTGACGCTGAGAAAACGCCTCACATTTGTGAAATAACTTCTCCTGCTTCTCTGAATTTTTCCCACGTTTCTCAGTAACTAAGTAAATTCCCTTCCGATCCTGAGAGTTTTCTGAATGGACTGTAAAAGCCAATCGCACAGGTCAGTGTTTGGGGTGACCATCAGCGTCAGAGCACAAATCACAACACTGCAGGAAAAGAGCTACACTGTAGCATAGTTTAAAAAAGAGGACTTATTACAGAAATAATAATACTTCAGAAAAACATACAAGTGCAAAATATAAAGTTTTCGGACACTTTATTGCATGTAAGTTGCAACTAAATAAAAATATTTCAGTTAATTTATATAGTTTTTGGACATTTTATTGCATGTTAGTTGCAATTAAATACAAATGTTTTTTTTTTCTTTAGATTGTTTTTAGCCACAATTTTTGGCTAGTTAGTTGCAATTAAATAATGTTTTGTTGTATTTATATTGTTTTTTTAATATATATGTCGTATAGTTAAAAATATATATATTTTGTGTATGTGTATGTATGTATATATATATATATATATATATATATATATACTGTATATACTGTATAATAATCCTTTTGTGGTACATAGTTTTGTTGAATTGGTATAATGTTATAGATGTAATAAATGTGTGATGTTATAATTTTTATTTGCATTTTTTCATTTGCATCCTCATGTTGGACAAGAGATATTGTATTTCCATTAATGGATACACTGTTCAATATAAACTTTAATGCATGTTCGTTGTAATTGAATTCAATGTTTTGTAGTTTAGTTTTATATTAAATGTATTTATTTGAACTGCTTTTGCTTACTTTTACTTACTGCTTTTGTTACTCAAGTAGGACTTAAGTATATCTTCATACATAATTTCATAATTCAGTTGTATTTGAAATATGGTTAAAGTGTACAAATCTTCTCACAAGCATTTGTGATAAACTAAGATATACATGTACTTCAGTATGTTAGTCAACACATCAAAATAGGTGTAATAATAATAAAATGTTTTTTGAGCAGCAAATCAGCATATTAGAATGATTTCTGAAGATCATGTGACTCTGAAGACTGGAGTAATGATGCTGAAAATACAGCTGCGCATCACAGAAATAAATTACAGTTTAACAGATATTCAAATAGAAAACAGCTATTTTAAATAGTAAAAATATTTCACAATATTACTGCTTTTGCTGTACTATGGAAATAAATGCAGGCTTGGTGAGCAGAAGAGAATTCTTTAAAAACATTAAAAATCTTATTGTTCAAAAACGTTTGACTGTAGTGTACATTTGAACTGAATTCAGCTTCTTTTTCAGAAGTGAATAGTCTTCGTTTGTGGAGGGAGATGTTACTGCCATGTGATCAGAAGAACCTCATATAGCCGGTTCCTCATTCTGACCCCGAGTCTGATCATGTTTAACATTCACGGCTGTGGACATGAAAGGACTAAAAGTGATGCACAAGGGTTTTTTTCCGTCTCATATCGGCCTGAAATGCAAACAGAGTTTTGAGTTGATGGTGAAATCTTGACTGATTGTCCACTAGTTAAAGGACTGTGTAATATAAGTCTCTCATTTGTCCTCTGTACAGAACTTACACTGAACTTCTAAAGGCCGGACTCTGAACACCTGCAGCCGAGCCGCAGGTCCGTCACAGGTAATAAATCTTCATCTCTGACGCTGTCGGATCAAAGCGGGCCGCGGTCGCTCCTCCAGCAGAACCAGGGACGTCTTCTGCAGTCCTTCAAGCGTCCTCCGCTTCTGCGCTCCAAAAGACTTATGGGTAAATTTATGAAGCCTGTCGGTTTGAATTAGCAGAGGAGAAACTTTTTATGTTGAACTGGAATCAGTTTTTCCAGCATTACTGTACTTTACTATGAGGAGATCCTCAACAGTGTCTAAAATGTCTGTTTTTGAAGTATATGTTACACTGTAAAAAAAAAAAAAAAAATTTAAAAATGATCAAATAACGGCTGCCAAACAAAAACTGTAAATTACAGTAAAATATCTTAATTGAAATAAAGTGCAAAAACAATTTTACAGAAATTTTCATTAAAGGTTTTACAGAAAAAAAAGTTATTTTACAGATTTTTCCTTGTTTCAATTATGATATTTTACTGTAATTTTACTGTTTTTGTTTGGCAGCTGTAACTGCCAGCAATTTGACCGTTTTTTGTTGTTGTTGTTGTTGTTGTTGTTTTTATGGGACTTTTGTGTCTTTTAGTTTTTAATAATAGTTTGAATTCATTCCATTTTCATTTTAATTTTAGTTAAAGTTTTAGTAATTTTGTTGTGTATTTTTTTTAACACTATTAATTTCATTTGTAGTTATTTTAGTACATCAAGTTACACCAAATAAAAATGAAAACTAGCTGAAATACAATAGGTTTAAATAATATAAAATATAATATATAATATAAAACACACGCACACTGATAATGTATACAGTAAAAATATTTTTAGACATTGATTGAGGATCAAATCTCAGTTTTTGGCCAACAAAAATACATTTCAGTTAACATTTAGGTAAAATTTCTTTACTATTTAATTTTTAATGCTTTAGTTTTTGCTTTAAGTTACATTTTTGTTACAAGATTACTTTTTTCTGCTTTCTAATATTTACATTGGCCAAAAGATGTTTACATTAAATACAATATCTTTTGGTCAAAAACTTTGAGATTTTTATCCTCAAACAGTATCTACAAATATTTTTGAACAGATTATCAGTATTAATGCTTCACTGATTAAAAAGCAAACAATGCTTTTTAACTTTAATTAAAATTACAGTATTTTTTTATAAACTTTTACACACATGCAGATTCATATTTTGAAGGTTTTTCTGTGTGTTTTCCCATTTTTATTGTAAAGTTTCAGCATTTTGTTGTGTGTATTTTTTATTTATTTTTTTGTATGTAGTTTTAGTTATTTTAATAAATAAAGTTAAAGTGAATAAAAATTATACGTGCTTCCTTTGGCAAATAGCTGAAATAAAACTTTGAAACTTTTTTTTTTTAAGTAACCGATTTTTATGTTTTAGTTTTAGCATAATTAATAACCCTGATCTTTTTGGTAATTTTGTCTTGCAATGGGACTTTATTATTATTATTATTTTTACTTGCATTCAAATATTCAAATTGCCAATAGATATGTATTTATAAAATACAGTATTGTATATTTTTTGCAAGA
This sequence comes from Onychostoma macrolepis, assembly GCF_012432095.1. Lineage (NCBI taxonomy): Eukaryota > Metazoa > Chordata > Actinopteri > Cypriniformes > Cyprinidae > Onychostoma > Onychostoma macrolepis. Next base: position 31,785,265 of record NC_081167.1, on the reverse strand, counting down.
TATTTTTTGTTTTACAGGCTCCCATTGTGACAACTTGCCCCGATGTTCAGTAGCGTTACTGAAGTGTTTATTTTTCGGTGATTTTAATATTTGTACCGAAATTGACACCCTGAGATGATGAAGTATTCACTAGAGTAAAAGTGCCGAAGTCTCCCGTACAACGCTGACTTTCTTGGTCCATTTTATTTAAAACTTAGAGGCAATCTGTATAATTAAACCATAGAATCCCAAAAAAGTCACATTATAATGCATAACTCTATTAGCGCGTGTTGCGCGTTATTGACCTAATGCGTGCTGCAGCTGGAGAGTGTGATGAATCAGAGCAGCTCTCCTGGGTCTCCAGCATCGATCCTCTCCACACACTCCTCTCATTCCGCAGAGAAGGACTGAGAAAGACTATCGACGAGATGCACAATTGTTTAGCAGTCCCCTTTCTGATGCAAAGCCGCACTCAACGATTGGAGTCCGCGCGACTGTGCGTCAGAAATACGCACGAGACGCTAAAGCTGAATGGATGAAGTTATGAATATATGTGACGCTGGACCACAAAACCAGTCATAAGGGTTTAAAATCGAGATTTATGAAAGCGGAATAAATAATCTTTCCATTGATGTATGGTTTGTTAGGATAGGACAATACTGTATTTGTCTGAGATGCAACTATTTGAAAATCTGGAATCTGAGGGTGCAAAAAAATCTAAATATTGAGAAAATCGCCTTTAATGTTGTCCAAATCAAGTCCTTAGCAATGCATAGTAGGCTACTAATAAAAAATACAAAAATAAAAAAAGTTCTGATATATTTACGGTAGGAAATTTACAAAATATCTTCATGGAACATGATCTTTACTTAATATCCTAATGATTTTTGCCATAAAGGAAAAATGGATAATTTTGACCCATGCAATGTAGCCTATTGTTGCTACAAATATACCTGTGCTACTTATGACTGCTTTTGTGCTCCAGCGTCATATATCTTCAGAACGCGAGCGTCTGCGTAAAAACCTTCGGAACTATTCTTTGTAGCAGGAGCGCACTGACTGGAGCTCTGCACACAGAAGCGAGGATGATGATGATGATGATGATGATGAAGGCGCATTACGTGGCTGACCTGACCTGCTGTGATGGTAGCCTATATAAACCCCATCCAGCAAGAGACAGTCAACAAAGTCCGCTGGATTCGGCTGCTGATGTAGAGGACAAACACTCTGGATTTAAGATGCACGCGGACTTTCTCCAGATGTAGGCTCGGTTTGATTGATTTGACTCGTTTGGAGCGATGGAGTCGTTCGAGGCGGCGGTGAACGGCGTGTCTCACACCGAGGACCCGTTCTCTGGACCGCTGTCGTTCATCGCGCCCTGGAACTATAAAGTCCTGGCTGCACTGATGTTCGTAGTGACCTCGGTGTCTCTGTGCGAGAACTTCACGGTGATGCTGGTCACCTTCAGGTTCAAGCAGCTCCGACAGCCGCTCAATTATATCATCGTCAATCTGTCTCTGGCGGACTTTCTCGTGTCTCTGACCGGAGGAACGATCAGCTTTCTGACCAACTATCACGGGTATTTCTTCTTGGGGAGATGGGCTTGTGTTTTGGAGGGATTCGCGGTCACCTATTTTGGTGAGTCAAAAGTTTGCTTTGGACCTTATGATGTTTCGTTTGGGGTTTGAGTGATTCATTTTAATATCTGGACACTACATTTTCTAAAGTCTGACCGTAAACACCTTCAGTTTGATCCCATGCTTCAAACATCCCGCGTGAATGATATTACTTCTGCTGGTGTTTCAAAAATTACTGCGATCCAAAAATAAATAAATATAGTATATACATACTCTAAAATTTCACTCATGCCAGTTATGTTTTTATTTATTTTTTAATTGTATTTTCCACAGTTTTATCAGTGTTAAGATGACACCAACAAAAGCAAAAAAAAATTGCTAATATTAATAGTTACATACATTTTTAAAAAAGTGCATGTCTACTTAATGATAAAACAGAGTTAAAACGTCAGTATCTGTCTAAAGGGATTTAATTAGATCAGAGGAACATTATTAAAAGTAACTGATGGGAAAATTAAATACATTTTAAAATTTTATATTTATTATTACTATTAATATTTATTATTATTATTAGTTGTAGTAGTAGTAATGACATTTATTTATTTATTTATTTATTTATTTGTGACCCTGGACCACAAACCCAGTCTTAAGTGTCAATTTTTCAAAATTGAGATTTATGCATCATCTGAAAGTATTTGAAAATCTGGAATCTGAGGGTGCAAAAAAATCTAAATATTGAGAAAATCACCTTTAAAGTTGTCCAAATGAAGTTCTTAACAATGCATATTACTCATCAAAAATGAAGTTTTGATATATTTACGGTAGGACACTTACAAAATAATGGAACATGATCTTTACTTAATATCCTAATGATTTTTGGCATAAAATAAAAATGGATAATTTTGACCCATACAGTGTATTGTTGGCTATTGCTACAAATATACCCCAGAGACTTAAGTCTGGTTTTGTGCTCCAGGGTCACATTTATTCATTATGGTTTCAGGGACCTCAAAGTTAATCTCGAAACCTAAGGGTTAATATAATGAAATCTGATCAAACTAACACAGTACATAAGTTTGCATGTTAAATCATCAGCTGTAGTTGATTTGCCTGATGAACAGCTGCTCTCACATCTGTTTAATAACTGCAGGTGTCAGTATTTACCATTCATGTGATCGCAGACCCACATTCGTTAAGCAGCTTTGACTGATCCTCTTTAAGGTTAATTGCTATTTATTTTTTATGCTTACATGATCTGTTTTAATGCATTTTTGTGTAAATGGTTTTAGTGACACATGGAGGTCAAAAAGTCCCACACATGGTTTCACTGTTAACTTGCTATTAGGATGTTGTTTGTACATCATGCTGGAAATGTAGATTTATAAAGACCTCTGAGCTGCTAATAAGACTTTTATTGGCTGATCCAAGTCAATCTCAAGATCACTCTGGTATCTTCTCAGACAAACTAAAGAGAAGATAAACAGAAAGTTATTGATATTGCCAGAGAAAAAACTTATTACAGATGTCAGATGTTCAGTAAAGCAGTGTGATTTCATATTGATTTCACAGTAGACACTTTATTAGTGGCTCTTCATTAACTATCATTTATGTAACATCTGGTCATAAGAAGTGCAATCGTTGAAGTTAGAGTTTCTAATAGAAACATCAAGCTTGCACAAATAATTTTTCATTGAACTTTTATGCACTGATTCAGATTTAATGAACTGTCAAGACTAGCGCATCACAAGAGTTGTGTATTGACAACATTCAATATTTTATTTGGTCTCTTTTTTGATCTTTCAGGGTAAATTTGTATGGGATTAAATTAATTTCAAATATATTAGAATAAATGACCCACCAAACATTATTATAATTAAAAGAAATAGAAGTTCTCTGTTGTCGTCTGAATCTTAACATGATGATCTCCACCTCGGTGAATGGAGTTTATTTACCAGTTTAATTTTTAATGCACATACTCAGTTTGAGTTATAAGTTCAATGTCTTTTTCAGAAATGTGTTTTGATTACTAATGCATTAGTAATGCAGTTCAATGCAAGTTCAGTCATTTTTTTCTACAGTACTTTATACAATACAGACTCTTTCAAAGCAGAAATACAAATGAAAATAACAGCTTTGTCAAATTAATTATGAAATGAATTCAATTCAGCTGTAAAGCAGCTCTACAAAAGACAATAGAGCCATTATTCAGATAAATTCAGTTCAATGTCAATGCAGTTCAGTTAAATAACTGTCGATCTTGCAAAGTTCATCAACTACGAAATGAATTTGATTAAACTAAAAAGCAGCTCAACAGAAGACAATAGCGTCATTATTCAGCTCAGTTTAGTGCAATGTTTATTCATTCCAGTTCAATACAATTTCAGTGTTGCAGCTACAGTGTAAAGAAGCTCTATAGAAGACAATAGCATCAATGTCAAATCAGTTCAATGTTAATGCTATTCAGTTAAATAACTATCTACATTGCATATTTAATCATTTATATAAAAAAAGTTTGGTTCAGCTAAAAGGCAACTCTATATGTAAAGTAAAACATTTCAATTTTTTTTGTAAATATTCTAATATTTTGAGATACTGGATTTTTGACTTTCATGAGCTGTATGCTCTAATAATTAAAATTAAAACAAAAAAAAAAAACTTTTGAAATGTTTTACTTTACATGTAATGAATCTAGAATATATGAAAGTTTCACTTTTTGTAATAACTTTTTCACGATATTCTATTTTTTTTAGATGCACCTGTATATATATATATTTATACAAGTGTTAATATATATATATATATATATATATATATATATATATATATATATATACAGTCATGGCCAAAATATCGGCACCTTTGGTAAATATGATCAAAGAAGGCTTTGAAAATGAATCTACATTGTTTATCCTTTTGATCTTTTATTAAAAAAATTCACAAAAATCTGACCTTTCATTGGATAATAAGAATTTAAAATGGGGGGAAATATCATTATGAAATAAATGTTTTTCTCAAATACACGTTGGACACAATTATTGGCACCCCTAGAAATTCTTATGAGTAAAATATCTCTGAAGTATATTCCCATTCATATTCACAATTTTGAGCACTCCAGGGTGATTATGAACATGAAATTATCCAGCCATGGCTTCCTGTTTCACAGAAATATAAATAGGAGGAAAACAAAGCCCAAATTCCTTAATCATCCATCACAATGAGAAAACCAAAGAATATATTTCTGATGTGCAGCAAAGATAATTGAGCTTCACAAATTAGTGAAGTGGCTTTAAGAAAAGAGCTAGAGCAGTGAAAATTCCCATTTCCACCATCAGGGCAATAATTAAGAATTTCCAATCAACATAAAATGTTAGGAAACTGCCTGGAAGAGGACGTGTGTCTATATCGTCCTAATGCACGGTGAGGAGGAGAGTTTGAGCGGCTAAAGACTCTCCAAGGACCACAGCTGGAGAATTGCAGAAAATAGTTGAGTCTCGGGGTCAGAAAACCTTAAAAAAAAAAAAAGGTCAAACAGCACCTACATCAGCACATGTTGTTTGGGAGGGTTTCAAGAAAAATTCTCCTCGCTCATCCAAAAACAAACTCCAGCATATTCAGTTATCAGACACGACTGGAACTTCAAATGGGACTGGCTTCTATGGTCAGATGAAACTAAAAAATGAGCTTTTTAGCAGCAAACACTCAAGATGGGTTTGGTGAACACAGGGATAAAAAGTACCCCATGTGTACAATGAAATATACTGCTGTATTTTTGATGTTGTGGGCCTATATTTCTGCTGGAGGTCCTGGACATCTTGTTTAGACGCATGGCATCATGGATTCTATCAAATACCAACAGATAAAAAATCAATAAGTGACTGACTCTGTTAGAAATCTTATAATGGGCCATGTTTGGATCTTCCAACCGTACGATAATCCAAACACAAACCTCAAAAACCAAGCTTCTGCTGGCCATTCCAGTCCTCTGACCTGAACCCTGTAGAACATGAGTGAACTGAAGAGAAGAAGCTGTGAATCTAAAGGGTCTGGAGTGATTCTGGATGAAGGAATGGTCTCTGATCTCTTGTCAGGTGTCTCTAACCTCATCAGGCATTATAGGAGAACATTTAGAGCTGTTAAACTGGCAAACGGAGGTTTCAAAAAGTATTGAATAAAAGGGTGCCGTTAATTGTGGCCAATGTGTATTAGAGAAAAACATTTATTTCATAATGATATTTCCGCCCCATTTTAAATTCATATTATCCAATGAAAGGTTAGATGTTTGTGAATTTTTTATATAAAAGATCAAAGGGATTAACAATGCAGATTAATTTTCACAGCCTTCTTTGATCATATTTACCAAGGGTGCTGATATTTTTGGCCATGACTGTATATATATATATATATGTATGTGTGTGTGTGTGTGTATATATTAACAAATACATGTATACTGTATATAGCTAAAAAGGCAACTTTACAGGAGACAATAGAGTCATTATTTAGCTCAGTTTAGTCCAGCATTGATTCAGTTCAGTTCAATAACAGGGTTGATGTTGCGAAGTTCATTCAAAGTTCATGCAAACCTGTCTGAAAATGACACAATGTTAGTTAAAACACATCTAAAATGACTCATAACTCGTGCAATAAATATGTTTCATGAGGTTCCTGAAGAATGCGGCTCAGTCTTCTCAGGTGTTTTGGAAGATTTTCTGTGTTCTGCCGTTAATCGTTGTCTGTGTGAATCTGCAGGGATCGTGGCTCTGTGGTCTCTGGCCGTGTTGGCGTTCGAGCGTTTCTTCGTCATCTGTCGGCCGCTGGGGAACATCCGCCTGCGAGGCAAACACGCGGCTCTGGGTCTGCTGTTTGTCTGGACCTTCTCCTTCATCTGGACCATTCCTCCTGTCCTGGGATGGAGCAGCTACACCGTCAGCAAGATCGGCACCACCTGCGAACCCAACTGGTGAGGAGCGCAAACACTCGTTTATCACACCGCGGGGCCGTTTAACAATTACATTTAGGCAGAAAGACTAATTACAGCACCTAAAAATGCTTCCCCTTATGCATTTTTAATCTCAAATCTTGATTAAATAAAAAAAAAGTACATGCATTTTTTAAATATTTCTTTTGTTTTTTGAAGATCAATTTCTAACATTACACAAAAATCAAAACAATAATGATAAAAGTTACCAGTATCAGAAAAAACCCCACTTTAAAGTAAAAAACAAACAAACAAAACAATAATATCGATGATAAATAGATTTCTCCAGAATCAGAAAAAATATAATTTATATATAATATAATATATATATATATATATATATATATATATATATATATAGATACACACACACACAATTTTTGTATTATATTATTATTATTATTATGATTAAAAACTATTATTAATAAACAAATTATTATTATTTGTTGTCTTTTCTGTTATACTGTTCATTGTACTTTATTATTTTGATGTTTCAGTTATATTGAAAATTGATAAATACAGTAATTAAAAAACACATGTATGAATAAATTGGTTGAAGCATATTGCTTCAATTTATTCATGCAAGTGTTTTATTTTGGATGTGAATAATCACAATTAATCGTTTGACAGCACTAATATATACAGTATATATATTGCAATTTAAATTTGACAAAAACATGTATACTGTATATAGCTAAAAACCTAAAATTAAAAGAAAAAAGGCCACATGGTTAGTAAGATAACAGTGAATGATTTGCATATACATTGTAAAAATAAAATATTTTCTTTGGAATTATTAGTGAAATTTACTAGCAATTTCTGAGTGAAAAAGTGTCCACAACTTTTTGTTTTTGTTTTGTTTTAGTTTTAATTGGACTGAATGTCAAACACTTTCTCTTCCACTTCAAACACTGCATTTACATGCAGCTCATTTATACTGTCAGATTCACTTTAACATTTCCGTCAATCAGAAAACAGAAGCGCTCAATAATTCTGACTGGACTATCAACAGGAGCCGATAGCTCTGGGGTTAAAGCGAGGTTAAATGATATCTAACATCTCCTGTAAATGGCACGCTTGACATGCACTTCTCATGAGCACAATACGGCTCAGTAATGAAGCAGTTTATCCATCACTTCTAAAGACCGAGATGCTGAATGTGTGACTGGGAATTACGCTTAAAATTAGTGTGTGTTGGCTTGTTGTTGAGGTGTTTTCACACAGACCGAGAGTAACGGCAGTAAGTTGCTGAGCGCGTTGCTAGTTAGAAGCTTTCTTCTTCTCATTTATAATCACTGCATTGCACTACTGCTCATTTCCATAAAATTAAACTCAATTTTGATGCATCAGAAAGAGTCTCTGTCGCTCACGTCGCCTCAAATCACTGTCTAACTGCCCTTTAAAGAAGATCAACATGAATTCAAAGTACTGTTTGCTTTCCAAAGCCAGCTAACAAGGAACGTTCTCAGATTGCTCTGCAAAGATTCTTTCAAAGTTATGAAAAGTGTTCTTCAAGTAATGTTAATAGAATGTTTGTTCAGACTTATCCGGGCTTTGATAATATTCTCAAAACATTACTTTCACATTGTTCATGGAATGTTTTATTCATGAAACATTTTAGTTGGATGTTCTTCTAATGTTTTTACATGTTACTACTTGTTTCTGAACGGTCAGAGAACATTCAAATTACACGTTATATTATAAAATTATAAAATGGAAACGTCAAGGAAAAAATAAATAAATCAGTAAATAAAAATAAATTAATAAATTAATACATTTTTTTTAAAAACCTGGAAGTTTTGAATATTTAGAGAATATTCAGAAATAACGGTTTTATAACTTTTCATAGCTTCATGTGAATTTTGGCAAAAAAAAAAAAAAAACATTCAAGAATATAATTTTCATGACTTAATGGTAAGGTTAGTAAAACATTAGGAAAATGTTTGCATAAAAAAAACTTTTTTGAAAAACTTGATGTATTACATCTACATTCATAAATAATATTTTCATAACTTCTTGGGAAAGTTAGCAAAATGTTTAGAAAATGTTTGCAATATTCTAAAATGAAATGTTCCGTCAATGTTTGCGTTCAAAAATAATAATAAAAATAATATATAGTTTCTTAGCATTCAAAAAACTGTATGTTTTGAACATTCAGAAATAACCTTTTAATAAGTTAATGGAAATGTCAGCAAAACGTTCTTAAAAACGTATTTTTGTCAGCTGGAAATACATGTTCCTGATTCATCTGCATGTCTTTTGAAGAAAGTGTTTGTCTGAAGTATCTTCAGTTGTTCTGCAGTAGTTTACAACACAACAAACCTACATAAATGTGCAGTAATTTTTTGCTACTCTCACCAAGAGCCGTTGTGCAGAATAATGAGGAGCTGTAGTTCTGCATGTGATGTGATTTGATCACTGTCTATTGTGTGAATGGGCCTTCATAGGGTCATTATTGTCATTTTGTGAGGCAGAATTTTAAAAATAAAAAAATCTTTCAAGCTTTTATCAGAGAGGACACTGGAAATGAGAGCTCTTTCTATGCACATCTTCTAATTGTCTAAAGTCTTTTCATTTTCAAACGAGGGACGCCACAATATACGATGAGTAGGTTTAATGGATGGAGCTTGTCAAACTCACCGCCACGAGAGCTTTTCTTCCTCATTTAAGCCTAAACCAGCAGCTCATTAACCAGCTCAGATTTATTGTCTCTTCTTCACTAATTAGTTCTTTTATCCATAAATGCCAGCCTTGTTCTGACATGCTAATTTATTTCAATTCATTTTGGCCATGTGAAATACTCACCGCCAGGATTTCTTACTTGTTCAAACTCCATTTTACCATCGACATCTTTATCTTCAAACATCGTTGTGCTTTAGTGTGGAAGCCCGTTTCTGCCAAGGAATAATTTAAAAAAAAGAGGTAACTGTGACGTTTTTTCTCTCACAATTTTATTTCGTAATTCTAAGTTTATATCTTGTTATTCTGAGTTTATATCTCATAATTTTTAGTTTATATCTTGCAATTCTAGGTTTATATCTTGTAATTCTGAAATTATATCTTGTTATTCTGAGTTTATATCTCATAATTTTTTGTTTATATCTTGCAATTCTAGATTTATATCTTGTAATTCTGAGTTCCCTTTCAGTCGGTCACTCCGAGTCACGTCGGATGACCGACGAATTGGGATCTCGCCAGAGAGACCAATCCACTTCGAGTGTAACTAAACGAGCCAATGGACATTGGCATGCGATCACTGCATCCAGCTGCCGCTGATCACAGCGTGAGTATAAGAGGCAGCAGGTGCACCGCATTAATTCATCCTTTCGCTTCGGAGCCGAGCGGTAGTGGTGAAGCTACTGCTCTTCCTTTCCAGAGAGTGTTCTGCGAGCGAGTACGGGCGTTACGGCGTAGCAACGGTGGTCACGTCGGCGGGAGAGAAAGATCGTCTTTGCTGACAGCCACACTAGGAGTGTGCGGTGGCCAGCTCCCCTGCGTGCTTCAGCACTAAAAGAGCATTTCTCTGAAAGAGCAATTTCTCTAAAAGAGTAACACGGGTGATCGCGTCTTTTTAAAGATGTCTTATCACCCGTGCGTTTCTGGGTGTGGTCGTTTCCTGGAGCCTCAGGACGGTCACGATCGCTGCCTCACGTGTCTGGGCATTCAGCACGCTGAGGAAGCTTTCATGGATGGTTCATGTTCTTCTTGTGGGGACGTGACCATCTCGGAGTTGCATAATAGACTCCGCTGCGTCAAACATGGTGGAGTCCCTCTGCCTCTGCCGCGATCCAGTGTTCGTTCCTGGGGCGGCGCTGGATCCGGTGGAGTCAGAGGTGATTTGAGGATTACGGTGAGGGCTTCCCCAAGAGGAGTTCCTCATCCCTCAGGCGCTCCGCAGCCGGTGGGGTTGCCGTTGGAGCGGGCTGGGACCTCTGCAGAGCGGGGTATACCACCTGTTTCCTTCGGTGCTCCCCCTGACGACCAGATGTCGATCGCTGCATCGGAGGGGGAGTCGCTCTCTGGGGATGACGACTCGGCTGCGTTGCCCCCTTCGGGTGTGGTAGCGTTGTCCGAGCCAGACCCAGAGATGACGGCTATGCTTTCCCGGGCCGCCGAGAATGTCGGGCTCGTGTGGAATCCTCCACCGCGTCCCGATCCTTCGAGGCTGGACGAGTGGTTTCTCGGTGGGGGTCGCGCTGGTTCTCAGCGCCTCCCTCCGGTGCCATTCTTTCCGGAAGTGCATGAGGAGCTTACAAGATCGTGGAAGGCACCTTTTACTGCCCGAAACAAATCTTGTGGCTCCTCCACTCTCACCACCCTCGATGGTGGGGCCGCTTTGGGGTATACGGGCATCCCCTCGGTGCAGAGGTCTGTGGCCATGCAACTATGTCCAACAGCTGCTACCACTCTGCGGGGTGACCCGTGTCTCCCCTCGCGGGCCTGTAAGTATTCGTCAGGTCTAACTGGCAGTGCTTATAGAGCCTGTGGGGAGGCGGCTTCTGCCCTTCACGCCATGGTGTTACTGCAGGTCCACCAGGCCAAAGCCCTGAAAGACCTGCACGAGGGTGGTCACGACCTGGCGGTTCTACATGAGCTGCGTGCTGCGACGGACCTCGCGCTTCGAGCGACGAAGGTGACCACACAGTCTCTGGGTCGTGCGATGTCCACGCTAGTGGTCCAGGAGCACCATCTCTGGCTGTGTCTTGCTGACATGAAGGAGCAGGAGAAGGTACAGTTCCTGAATGCTCCCTTGTCGCAGACCGGCCTTTTCGGCGACGCTGTCGAGAGCTTTACCCAGCAGTTCTCGGCAGCCCAGAAGCAGACTGCGTGACTCCCGTGCAGCCGCAGCAGCCTTCCACCAGGCAGCGCCGTGGACCCGGTCGCAGGCAGGACGCCCAGCACGTCCAGGCCCGGGCGACCCAGGGATGGAGGAGACTGCTCGTCGGGAGATGGTGACCGCACCACTCCCTCCCTCGGAGGAGGACCGGGTGGAGAATCTTTTGTTTCGTTTTGTTTTTGTTCCGCCGCTGGCCCAGCAGCCAGCGGTACCCAAAACATCAATAAAAGGGCGGTTTCCTCAATCTCTGGGTCTCAAGAGGAGGAGAGTAGTGAGCTGTGCATCACGGGATCACTTTCCTCCTCCTCTCTCGCCAGCAGGCAGCAGTGGGTTGCCCAAGAGCACCCCTCCTGCCCATTCGTGGAACCAGGTAAGGGCGGTAGCACTCGAGTCCCCGCTTCAAGTCGTCACACGCCAGGCTGTCACAAGCCTCAAGCCGGGTTCCTGTGTTTTCTCCCTCACGAGGAGGAATCAGGCGAGTGTTACACTGCACACCCAGACCCCGCCCACCGCCGTCACAGGCCTTGTCACAGGCTCCGGGCCGGGTCCCTGTGTTCCACCTCGCTGCCCCACCGCAGGTATGTTGGTGGCCCCGTTGGTCCCGCTGGTATGGTCTCTCGGAGCCTGGCTAGCGCTCCCCAGTCCGTCTCGGTGGCTCCTGCGGACCATCAGACTCGGCTACGCGATTCAGTTCGCCCGGCGCCCCCAAGTTCGGGGCATCCGGTTCACTTCAGTCAAGGCCGCCGATGCCCCTGTCTTGCGTATGAAATTGCAGTCCTGCTGGCGAAGGACGTGATAGAGCCGGTCCCTCCAGCCGATATGAGGTCGGGGTTTTACAGCCCTTACTTCATTGTGCCCAAGAAAAGCGGTGGGTTACGACCGATCTTGGATCTGCGAGTTTTGAACCGTGCACTTCACAAGATGCCGTTCAAGATGTTGACGCAGAAACGCATTTTTGGGTGCGTCCGTCCCCTAGATTGGTTTGCAGAGCACAACATGCTCCTGAATACTCTTACTTTCACTCTTACTCTTCACTTTCAATGGCCGGCCATTTTTGACAAGTGTGACTTTGTGCAATTTTGTACAAAATAAAAACATTTAAAAGCAAACTTCCTGATTAAACATTAAAGCACACTAGTGTGATAAACAGTGCAAATTTTCATAAATTTTTATCTCATATTGTGAATATTATTCATAAAAAATGTTTTTTTTTACTCAAAAAATGAGGTACCTACTCTCAGATAAATTAGGCTTACGATTAATCAGATGCAAATAGAAACACAAAACCAGTCCTAAATGAAAGAAAACAAGTTGACAAAAAGAATGAATCCAATATTCGGTGATAATATAGCAAAATGAGAGATTTATGGGCAATTGTTCGGAGTCTGGTCATTTTTGACCGGGAACACCACAAGTGTGACTTTTTGCAATTTTGTGCAAAATAAAAGCATTTAAAACCAAACATCCTGATTAATCATTAAAGCACACTAGTGTGAGAAACAGTGCAAATTTTCATAATTGTTTATCTCATATTGTGAAAATTATTCATAAAAAATGCTTTTTTCACTCCAAAAATGAGGTGCCTACTCTCAGATAAATGAGGCCTACGATTAATCGGATGCAAATAGAAACACAAAACCAGTCCTAAATGAAAGAAAACAAGTTGACAAAAAGAATGAATCCAATATTTGGTGATAATATAGCATAATGACAGATTTATAAGCAATTGTTTGGAGTCCGGTCATTTTTGACCGGGAACAAAACAAGTGTGACAGGAGTCCGAACACAACCTTAAATATTGTAATTCTGAGTTTATATTTTGTATTTCTGATTTTATATCTCATAATTCTAAGTATATATCTTGCAATTCTGAGTTTATATCTAGCAATTGTAATTCTTAGTTTATATCTTGTAATTCTGAGTTTATATCTCATAATTCTGAGTATATATCTCATAAAATTCTGAGTTTATATCTTGTAATTCTGAATATATATCTCATAAAATTCTGAGTTTATATCTTGTAATTCTGAGTATATATCTCATAAAATTCTGAGTTTATATCTTGTAATTCTGAGTATATATCTCATAAAATTCTGAGTTTATATCTTGTAATTCTGAGTATATATCTTGCAATTCTGAATTTATATCTTGTAATTCTGAGTATATATCTCATAAAATTCTGAGTATATCTTGTAATTCTGAGTATATATCTCATAAAATTCTGAGTTTATATCTTGTAATTCTGAGTATATATCTTGCAATTCTGAATTTATATCTTGTAATTCTGAGTATATATCTCATAAAATTCTGAGTTTATATCTTGTAATTCTGAGTATATATCTCATAAAATTCTGAATTTATATCTTGTAATTCTGAGTATATATCTCATAAAATTCTGAGTTTATATCTTGTAATTCTGAGTATATATCTCATAAAATTCTGAGTTTATATCTTGTAATTCTGAGTATATATCTTGTAATTCTGAGTTTATATCTTGTAATTCTGAGTATATATCTTGTAATTCTGAGTATATATCTTGCAATTCTGAGTTTATATCTTGTAATTCTGAGTTTATATCTGGCAATTGAAATTCTGAGTTTATATCTTGTAATTCTGAGTATATATCTCATAAAATTCTGAGTTTATATCTTGTAATTCTGAGTATATATCTCATACAATTCTGAGTTTATATCTTGTAATTCTGAGTTTATATCTCATAATTCTGAGTATATATCTCATAAAATTCTGAGTTTATATCTTGTAATTCTGAGTATATATCTTGCAATTCTGAATTTATATCTTGTAATTCTGAGTATATATCTCATAAAATTCTGAGTTTATATCTTGTAATTCTGAGTATATATCTCATAAAATTCTGAGTTTATATCTTGTAATTCTGAGTATATATCTTGCAATTCTGAATTTATATCTTGTAATTCTGAGTATATATCTCATAAAATTCTGAGTTTATATCTTGTAATTCTGAGTATATATCTTGTAATTCTGAGTTTATATCTTGTAATTCTGAGTATATATCTTGTAATTCTGAGTATATATCTTGCAATTCTGAGTTTATATCTTGCAATTCTGAGTTTATATCTGGCAATTGAAATTCTGAGTTTATATCTTGAAATTCTGAGTTTATATCTTGTAATTCTGAGTATATATCTCATAAAATTCTGAGTTTATATCTTGTAATTCTGAGTATATATCTCATACAATTCTGAGTTTATATCTTGTAATTCTGAGTTTATATCTCATAATTCTGAGTATATATCTTGCAATTCTGAGTTTATATCTTGTAATTCTGAGTTTATATCTGGCAATTGAAATTCTGAGTTTATATCTTGTAATTCTGATTTTATATTTCATAATTCTGAGTTTACATCTTATAATTCAGTTTATATCTCATAATTATGAGTATATATCTTGCAATTCTGAGTTTGTATCTGGCAATTGTAATTCTGAGTTTATATCTTATAATTCTGAGTTTATATCTTGTAATTCTAAGTTTATATCTTGTAATTCTGAGTTTATATCTCATAATTTTTAGTTTACATCTTGCAATTATAGGTTTATATCCTGTAATTCTGAGATTTTATCAGGCAATTGTTATTCTGGGTTTATATCTCATAATTCTGTGTATATATCTTGTAATTCTGGTTTTTACAAGAGAGTTCGTCTTGCAATTTTAAGTTTACATCTCACAATTCTGACTTTTTTAAGAAACAAAGTCTGAATTCTGAGGTAAAAAGTCACAATTACTTATATAGTCTATTATATATTGCTTGTATATAAAAATATTCTGTGTAAGAAATGGGCTTCCATACGTTAATGAGTTTGACAGTCTGGTGACTGAGAAACAGCTGATATTATGAAAAAATAACAGATTTATTCTACTGGTCAAAAATACAAATGTCTTGTTGCACGTTACTCTGCATGTGATGAGTTTTGTCATGTCAAATAAGAGTAAACATATTATATAACATAATAAAAAATTGCACAATCATCAGAAAACTAAAATAACTGGCACATCGGGGCATCATTTCAGTGTTATTGATATAAACACCTGACTAAAGAGACTTCACTTTAGACAACATCCTTTAAGAGTCATCGTAAATAGTAACCAGTGCTGGCATTTGTGTGAGTGTTGGGTAAATATCCTCCAGCTGTATTGTGTAACTAGCAGGTTTTGTTTATTGCTCCTTCTGTCATCGGCTTATACTGTCATTTTGCATTATAACCTCCTTTCTTCTTCTTTATATTCAGACATTCTGCATTTTACTTGGCCTTTCACCCTTTCATCTCATATTCACTGTCACAGTTTAACCTGTTGACTCTATAGACTTGGACTTACAAACACACCCATCTCGCTTGAACTGGACATTGCCGGTAAATTAACACCTGTGTACACACCAGGAAAGTGTTATGGAGTTATAATAAAAATAATGACTTAATGCAAATGAGCATTAATACATCTCATTAAACAGACTCAGGCCAAGATGCTTTCATAAGATTTTCAGCTTCTGCACGTGTAATGCTGAAAATGGGAAAAACGGATGTTAGTGTTCAACAGAGAAAATCCAGAGCGAAAGAAACAGACTTCCTTTGTTGAGAAGCTCTGAGCCACTGACAGAACTATTTTGTATAATAAAAATGTTGTTTAATTTCCCCGCTGCTTTTCTGAGCTCTAGGGTGTTTCAGATTACGTGCCATTAATAGATAAATAGTGAATTATTCCAAAAATGCTGTGCGCTAAACACAATTAAATATGTCCACCCATTTTGCATATTTTGATAATTTCATCTTCATTTGAAATTTTGCACAATAAAAAAAAAATTCTACTCACAAGTGATATTTACCTCGATTTTCTCTCTTTACTATATTCACTCATCACATTAACTCATATTTAAGCTCTTTGTTGACATCTCATTGTTAAACGAGAACTTAAAAAAATAATGGAAGCTTTATTGAAGCTATAACTTTTTTACACAATAAATATTAAAATGTTACACAATAAATACTAAAATACACACAAGCACACACACACACACACCATTTTAAATAATAACCATTTAAATTTTTACTGAACAATAAATACAATAAATATATAAATTATGTATAGTAAATATATACATTTTTAAGTCACTTTGGATGAAAGTGTCTGCTAAATTAATAAATGTTAATGTAACATTTAGTAATGCACACCATTTTAATAATAACCAATTTAATATTAATTGTGTGGAAATTATTTATCAGTGTTTGCAATAATGATGTATGTTAATTTTTCTTAAATTTAATTTTAAAGATAATCTGGGTCCGGGACAAAAAAAAGCAAAAACAAAAAACAAATTATAGAAAAAATGTATACTTTTGTTTTGCAAGGATGCTTTAAATGATAAAGACATTTATAATCTTACAAAAGATTTCTATTTCAGATAAGTGCTGTTCTTCTGACCATTCTATATTTATCAAAGAAAACTGAAAAAAAAACTACTCCGCTGTTTTCAAAATAATAATAATAATAATAATAACAATAATAAATGTTTTTTTGAGCAGCAAATCAGTATATTAGAATGATTTCTAAAGGATCGTGTGACACTGAAAAGTGGAGTAATGATGCTGAAAATACAGCTGCGCATCACAGAAATAAATTACAGTTTAAATATATTCAAATAGAAAACCGTTATTTTAAATATTAAAAAATATTGAAAAAATTTTTTTGCTGTACTTTGCATCAAATAAATGCAGGCTTGGTGAGCAGAAGAGAATTCTTTAAAAAAAAAACGTTAAAATTCTTACTGTTCAAAAACTTTTGACTGGTAGAGTGTGTGTGTGTGTGTGTGTGTATATACAAATTTCTGGTTTTCGTCAGATCTTTGCACTCACAGATTTTGTCCCTCCACAGGTATTCAGGAAACATCCACGATCACACCTTCATCATCACGTTCTTCACCACCTGCTTCATCTTTCCGCTGGGTGTGATCATCGTCTGCTACTGCAAACTGCTCCGGAAGCTCAGAAAGGTCAGTCGCTCCAACACCTTGAGTCCATCGGCTCATTAGACGAGTGATTCACTGAATCCTAATGATCTCAATGTGCCATTACAACTGCAAACTGACCTCAGATCACTGACACGTGTGATAATCCTGATACTATGCACAGAACATTATTTATATCCACTGCCATCATCACATCTAGCCATGATAGCAGTTGTTTTGTCTTGTGTGTTCGCAGGTGTCCAACACGCACGGCAGGCTGGGTAATGCCAGGAAACCGGAGCGTCAGGTGACTCGTATGGTGGTTGTGATGATCGTGGCCTTCATGGTGGCCTGGACCCCGTACGCCGCGTTCTCCATCGTGGTCACGGCCCTTCCCAGCATTCACCTGGACCCGCGGCTGGCAGCCGTTCCGGCGTTCTTCTCCAAAACCGCAGCCGTTTACAACCCCATCATCTACGTGTTCATGAACAAACAGGTGACGTTTACATTCATGCATTCATCTGTCAGACGCTTTCATCCGCAGTGACTTACAATGCATTCAGTGCAAACATGTTATCAGTTCATGCATCGACTGAGAATCAAACCCATGATGTATTACATTTGATGCACACATTTCTAAAGCTCTGTTAAACCTGTTTCACATTCAGTCTCCTCGTGTTTTCTGTCGTCTGGTTGATCGTTTAGAGCTTTTTATCCAGTAAAAGCTCTTTTAGTGTAATTGTACAAGCGTCCAGCATCAGCTGCTGCTTCTCGTGTCAGATCTTCGACTGATTTTGATCAAGTAAACGTCAGAATAACTGCAGTCATGTCTCCAGATGAACACTTGCTGGACTGAAGCAGCTCAGCTTTACTTGATTCTCCATCAATCATTTTCTAGAAAAATCAGCGCGTCTCAAATCTGATCATCAGGATCTTCTGAGGAGCTTTACTTTCACTGTTCCTCAGCGGAGGAATGATCTTCATCTCACATCTTCTGAGGAGCCTTTATGTCTTCATCTCTCAATCAGCATTGCATTATATGTTTGGATCATTTCACTCTCATTTTACTGAGACACATTATTGGAGATATAGAGCGAGCGCTGATATTCATTTTATGTCAGTATCTGCTGCACTGTTATAAACATCTCGTTTATTTACATTACAAGCATCAGAATTTCATCATAGAAATATCAGCATCTGCAGCAAATTTTGCTCAGTTTGAGTCTCTGAATAAAATTAAGCCGTTTTTTTTCCAGGCTGTATATCAGATTATATGAGCCATAAAAGCCTGATTGAGCAAATATGATTTAGATTGTATTGTTTTGTTAGATTGTTTTAAATATTTTGTTTAAAGGTTTAATAAACTGTTATACTTTTTAAAAAAAAAGAAAAAAAGATTTTTCTAACTATTATTTCATATGTCAGACTATAATAATACCCATTAGTCATTTGACCAGGTAACAAATTAGATCAGGTAACACATTTAGATGATTAAAAAAACAGTTTTTAAATGTTTCTAAAATCTCGTCCAGTTTTCTTGCCATGGTTAAAATGTAATTTATCAGTTACAAAAACTTATCTTACAATGTTGTATTACCTTTATTTTTGCCCATTATATTTTTGAAATTTAAAAAAATATATATTATTATTATTTTACAAACATTAAAATGATTTTTAAAGGTTACAAAAGCGTTTCTTACAACGTTCCACTAACTTTTTCACCCAAAATATAAAGTTTTTTAATTTATTTATTTTATTATTTATTTTTATTTATTTATTAATGTTTTAAAGTAATGTTCAATGAATGTTAAAATTTAAAGGAGAAGGCCATTGTTGTCATAATCTCACCTGTTTCTTGTTGTTCCAAACCCATATGCTGTTATTTTGTCTGTAAAGAACAAAAGAAGAATTTTTGAAGAATGAGATTTTTGTTTAATCTTTCTTATAGCATCAGAGCACAGGAGTCCTGAAGTCTACCTTCTGATGATCAGCCTTGAGTTTTAGCCAGTGTTTCCAGAGGTTTGTTTACTGGACAGGCAGGTGAAGATGATCTATCTTCATCATCATCATGTGTTATTAGAACCTCGGTAGAAAGCAGAGCGACAGCGTTACATAAACTCACCCTTTGATTGGTGTTGTTAGTTGTCAGCTTCATCTTAAATAATACATGAATCATCAATAAATGAGGAGTAAAATGCAGCGAGAAGCGAGCACAGGATGGTTTTAAAGGGATCCCTGGGTATTAAGACTTGTATGGCTTAATATAAAGTAAATGATGTCTCTTACTGAAATATGTAGTAGAAAACCCATTAAAGATTTGTTATTTTTAAAAATCACATCGTTTTATGCATATTTTGGACTATGGGGGGCGCCATTATTCTGATGACGTAAAATGGTTGCACTCGGTGAGCTACTAGCGCTACCTGTTACTATTTTTACCACAACACAACTCAGAATACACAACTCGGAAAATAAAATACTGATATGATGACCACAGCTACTGAAAGAGCTTACAGGTGGCGATGGATATAAGTATAGGTTTAAACCAAATGCTGTACCATCGATTTTTCCCCACAAGGAGTGTAAACGTCCCGGATATCGAGGGAAATCCGCACTGAGAAACTCCTCTAGTGGCCGCGCGTCATGTTTACATCCTAACAGATGGCATCTAGCGTTTCTTGTCTCAGCCGTTTGTAAGCTCTTTCAGGAGCTGTGGTCTACTAAAAGACTCAAAGGCATCAGGGCTAAAGTGGAGAGAACAAAGAAGCAGGTCTTTAGGAAGTTTTATTCGTCCACAGGCATCTTCCCATTCTTTTCTCCTCTTCTTATCGCTAGGAAAGTGTTTTTATTATTAAACGCTCTATAAATGGATGCGTTATTTAATAAAGCAGTTCAAACGTCTGAAGAATTAAACTTGATCTTTTGATCATGAGAAGCTTATGAGCACGAACCCAATGGAAATACAATTCTAGTTCCTTTGAAAGTAAGACCACCGTCTTACCGTATTTCCATTGGGTTCGTGCTCATAAGCTTCTCATGATCAAAAAGGCGCTAAAAACATCTTCATTTCAATTACTTTAATGTTGATTACAGTGATATTACATCAGCGTCAGACAAACCTATGCATTTTTATTAGTGTTTCTTATGGAAGCTTCTTTCCACAATGGAATTAAAGAACAAAAAAGGTAATTGCAACTTTTTATATCACAATTCTGACATTTTTCTTAGAACTGTGAGATATAAACCCAGAATTGCAAGAAAAAGTCTGAGAATGCTGAGTTTATATCTTGTACTTTTGACTTTTTTCTCAGAATTTCTCAAAATTACTTTTTTTTCTGAGTTTATATCTTTGTACTTTTTTTCTTGTAAATTCATAAAAAGATGTAAATTCATAGAAAAATCAGAATATAAAATGATAAATGAAAAATGAAAAATATAAAGGCACAATTATGAGAAAAAAAAGTCAAAAAGTTGCCATTATCTTTTGATTTTTTATGAAAAAATGTCAGAATCGCTACAAACTGAATTACAAGAAACAAAGTCTGAAGATAAAATGTATATATATATATATATATATATATATACTGTACCTATACACACACACACACACACACATGCATATACATATACATACATACATATATATATATATATATATATACTGTACAAACACACACACACACACACACACACACACACACACAGATACATACTGTATATATATATATATATATATATGTATATATATATATATATATATATGGGGCATTCTACAGAATTGATCCAAATACAGAGTTGTTCTAGTAATTGTGCAAGTAATTCTCATATTGTATTTTCAGAAAGTCTTCCCAAATTTGTCACTACCGAAACACAGCAATAATTTAATTAGAAGGGTTATATTGACCTATTTATTTTGTTTACATCTACATTGTAAATATATTTTTTGCTATTTTATAAAAAAACAAAAAAAAACAATCAATAAATCAATAAAAATTACATTTTTAACAATATTTCAAGAGTGATTTATGAGATTTTTAATTTTAATTAAATTTAATTTTAAATCCAATTTTTATTTGTAAAAGGCAAAAAGTTGATCATACTGATTTCATTAGTTTGAACATACATTGAATCAAAAACATCTTAGTTATTAATTCAGTATACTTTATTTTTGACAAAACATCCCATGTTTCAGTAGACAGCATATTTTCGGTAGTGACAGTAATGCTTTGGTAGCGACCACATCACATTACAGATATTTAAATTGCATACTAAAACAAACAAAATTTTAGTACAGTTATGCATTTAAAAAAAAAAAAAAATTGTATATTTCTCCCAAATATGAGGATTATGTGTTCCCTTTTGTCACTACAGAAACATGTTTCGTTTGTGACAGTTTCGGTAGTGACAATTTAATGAGATAACACCCAAAAAACCAAGCTGCAGAAATAAATGCAGATTTTCAGACTTTTAAAACTGTTTACCTCAATGATGAGACCTATCTACTCACACCTTGTAGCTATAAGAGAGGGGGACACAGGAATATTTCCTGATCATAAATTTATGGATTTAGTTAAAATCATTCTCAGCCAATGGACTAAAACATACACTGTTTCAGTAGTGACATGAAAAATGCGGTTGGAAAAGGTTTTTTGGAACTTCACTTTTTAAAAGAATCAGAAAGATACTTTTAAAAACAACAATGGAAAAAAAAAAATACAAAAATTATTTCAATATAATTTTCATAAATTTAAGGGTTAGGGTTCGGGACAGCCACCTCCCAATTGAAAGTACCCAAAAAATGATGATTTTGTATATATTAAGCTTACTAATATTTTAAATACTATTGTAGGTTTCAATAGATAATAGAAAGATCTTTGTAAACATCTAAGATTTGATTACTTAAATGCTTTTAAAATTATTATTTATTTATTTTATTTTTTTGTGGAACAGCAGTTTGCACCAATTCTGTAGAATGGCCCATATACTGTGTATATATATATATATATATATACATGTATGCATGTATGTATAATTAATAGTAGAAAGGCCAAACTCGAACGCAGTTTGCAATTTGCTTTGCTCAGTGATTTTGTGGTGATGCTTGTACTTAAATTTTGATCTTAAGCGTAATATTGCATGAAGATCTCGAGGCGCGGCGAGAAAGTTTCCAGCGCCCCACTTAAAATCCCCACTGGTTAAATAGGTTACTGTAGCTGAAAGAGCTTGAAGGTTTCGCCTGACAGAAATAAATCTTTATGCAAGCCATTTAGGATTGAGGTTGCTTTCCCATAGAGTGTTTGAGAAGAGCACAGGACACAGTTTATGGATTTAGAAAAATCCTAAAGCTGTCATGGTGGGATGATATCACTTCACCAGAGCTGACATATCTGACATACATTGCTAAAATAAAAAATAAATAAATACCTGTGGTTTGGATCAAACCTGGTGCACTCCAAAGGAGAATATGTTGAATTATTGAACAGCTGTGCAGGTTATTGGACGTAAACAGTGTTTGGCAGCGCCGTGTCTTTCCATCTTCCTGCTGAGCTGGAGCTGTCAGTTTAGCTGCTGGTTTCCTCCATTCAAACACTGACATCTGGATTCTGTCCACACTCGTCAGGAATAGATACCTGCAAAAATACATGAACAGCAACACGACATTCTTGTTTGCTTGTGATTTTTGTCACAATGATGGTCATCTCAGACTAAATAACGTTGTCAGTGGTCAGATGGATTTGCTGAAGGCTGATGCTCAGTCAGTTTGATGCACTTCTTAAATGGTTTAAAAAAGAAAATGGGTGAAAAATAAAAGAGATATTTTTAAATGTTTTTTTTCAAAATAGTAAAGAAAACAAGAAAATACTATATATATATATATATATATATATATATATATATATATATATGTATATGTGTGTGTGTGTGTGTGTATGTGTATATATATATATATATATATATATATATATATAAGATATATAAACAAAAATACTACAAATGACAAAAACACAATGAATTTACCAAAACTTTAAATAAAATGAAAATGATGCAAAAATATTAATAACCGTAAAACTATAATCATATCTTAATAACACAAACACACCTACAGTTTTAGTGCTGATCACAGTTTATACTGAGAAATTAGACTGAAAAGCAACGAGTAATAAAATTTGTAGAATTTAGTGTCTTGGTGTTTTACTAATTAGTGCTGGACATATTAATACACTGTATTTTTTAAACTTGTAAATAACCCAATGATTATTGAAGTACATTTTACAAAAAAAAATACTGTCTTTCCACTTCAAAATTTTAATGATTATTTCAATATGTTTCTTGCCTTTTTTTTTTTTTTTCTTATTTGTGAACTTTTTAATCAGTTTCTGAGTAAAAATGGTTTCAAAGACAAGTTAAGTGTACACTAAAAAATGTTTAGGATTTACATTGAAACTTTTTTCAAACTAAATTTGACAAATAATCACAAAGAAATTCAATTCAAGTTTATTTGTATAGCGCTTTTTACGATACAATCGTTGCAAAGCAGCTTTACAGGAAATTAAGTTTCTACTATATATATGCATACACATACGCACACATGCACATATATATATATATACATATACACATACACACAGAAGAAACCCAATATATTTAAGTTATGACAGACTTAACTTGGTTATATGTGTTATGTGAAAATGACAAGTAACACTGAATTGAACATAAAATTGTTACTTTAATAACTCTGTGTTTACAGTGTAATATCGCATGTTAAAAGTGATTTTAAACCTACAGTCAAGAAAAGTAGTTGAAATCCTCCATAATCACATAATCTTTTCTAAATACTGTGAAGCTTCATCCTCAGAAGAGCAGAGACACAGATGGGTTTTTAAAGTGACTTTAGGACACAAACTAATTAGTCTATCGGACTCTGTAGTTTAACGACAAGGACTAATGAGGAATGAGAAGGACGATGTGAACCGCAGGCTAATGTGGAAACAATTAATGATTACTGTGCAATTATGACCTCATCACGATTGACTAATTGTACGCGCATGTTACACACAGAAGCACCACAGCAACTGATCACTCGATTTCACTGTGGGTTTAGTAGCCTGATTGCATCAGTAAAATCCACTGAACTTCACAGTCTCTGGTCATTAATTTAAGGCGAGACACTTCAGGCATTGTTTTTTTTTTAATGCACTGGTTGAATTTGAGATCACTGGCTATTTGTTTATTTCTTGTCTTCTTATGTTCAGATGCAATGCAAAGAAAACCTCTAAAGCATCTTAAATCTACATTTAAATGTTTTATTATTATTATTATTATTGCATTTTATTGTGCTTGAGTTTTCTGAAGGTTTTTATTGAGTGATTGGTTCATAACATTTGCCTGATTTATGTAACCAACATTCAAACCAAAATTCTCATTTTATTACTAAAAAACTTTATCTGTTTGCGTCTGTAGATTTCAGTTTCAATCCATACCTTTAATACCTTTTTTCCTCCATTTCAGTGGCACTTACAAACACCAAAATTTACAGTTTTATTTCTGTCTGTATTCTGAAGGGTTTTACTGAGGGGTTTGTACATATATCATTTGCATGGTTTTATTTTTGTACTTTATAACATTTTTCTTATTTACTGTATGTAACATTCCTAAAAACGTTATCTATTTGTGACTGTGGATTTCACATACAATACAATTTTTTAAAGGCTATGAGCTTTTTTCTCCACTTCGGTAACACTTACATACACCAGAATTTACAGTTTTATTCCTATCTATATGCCGAAGGTTTTTACAGAAGGATTTGTTTTTATATCATTTGCCTGGTTTTATTTTTACACTTTGTCTATTTGTGTTTGTAGATTTCAATTCATATCTTTAAAGGCCGTTTTCTCAAAACGAGTTTGTTCCTCCACTTCAGCAGCACTAACAGAGACCAAAATCTACTGTTTTATTCTTATCTATATTCTGAAGGTTTTTATAGAGGGGTTTGTTCATAGCATTTTCCTGGTTTGTGTAACATTACTAAAACGTTTTATTTGCAACTGTAGATTTCAATTCCATAATTTCCATTCCTTATCTTTAAAAGTTTTCTTCTCCAGTTCAGCAGCACTTACATACACCAGACTTTACAGTTTTATTCCTGTCTATATTCTGAAGATTTTTACTGTGGGGTTTGTTCATAACATTAGCCTGGTTCATGTAACATTATTAAACCTTTTTATTCCTAAAACATTATCTATTTGCGACTGTAGATTTCAATTCCATATCTTTAAAAGTTTTATTCTCCACTTCAGTAACACTAACATACACCAAACTTTACAGTTTTATTCCTCTCTATATTCTGAAGATTTTTACTGTGGGATTTGTTCATACATCATTCACACTGATTTATACAACATTTTACGAAAAACATGATAAAAATTTACATTTTTTTCTGTCTGTTGATAGTATTTTATGATTAATGGAGTAACAAAAAGAGAAATCCAAAGCTTCCTCTGTAAAAACCTTGACTCTCATGTCAACAAAATGTATGTTGATATCTATTAGTTAACATTTTACTCTATTTACCTGTGGTTTCTTGCCTTATAATTTGTTGTAAGACAGTTTGGGACCAAAAACACATTTCCTTACAAAAACACTGTTTTTCATGCACCTGTCAAGTTTGAGATTTTGAGATTTTTGCAATTATCAATATAATCAATTAACTAGGTAAGTAAGGCGATAACTATTAGTTTTTTTCACCTGCAGTGTCTCGCCTTAAGGAAATTACAAATTTAGACATGTTGAACCCTAATCTTGAGTTTATGAATTTTTGGGAGATGTTCAGTGGAGGTCAAATTAATTTCAAGGATGTTTTTCTAGCTCAGAGCAGAGTTCAGTGGAGAATAATCCTGTGCATTTCTCTTCCCTGTGATCTCCTCAGTTCAGAAAGTGTGTGGTTCAGCTCTTGAGCTGCAGTGACGTCACCGTCATTGAGGGGAACATCAACCAGACCACCGAGCGCGCAGGCATGACCAATGAGAGCAACACAGGGGAGATGTCCGCCATCGCCGCACGCATCCCCGCAGCTGGAACCATCCTGTCTAAAACAGAAGAGCAGCCCAATGAACGCAGCTCCTTCGCCCAAATTCCCATTCCTGAGAATAAAGTATGTCCGATGTGAAGACAAGCACCAACATACCTGTTTGTCACTCATGTTCTCTGGCTGAATGCATATTTTCTTTCGAATGCTGGCATCCAAATTTTAGTCTAAAAGACATTGATTCAGCATTAAATTCTGCAGCTTGTGCGCTAAAAAACACTGAAATATTCAGTGTTGGGGATGAAACTATCTGGAAACTACTCTTAAAAACTAATTCACTACAAGGTGGTTAAGGAGTGACATCTTTTAAAATATAATTTGCATTTATTTGAACGCTTTATTTAGCAACAGTTTCACAAATATGGATGCAAAAAGTAAAAAAAGATTAATTTGCAACACAGTTATTAATTTAATACAGTTAATATGGTAACACTACTTGAGGCCTTAATGTATAATGCATTATATAGGCATTCATAATGTATTGTAATGCATTAGATATTTTCATAAATAATTGGAACCAAAGTTAAAATGCATTATATTTGCAGATTTGCTTGTTACAGCTAAAACTGGTTGTTTGTCATGTATTTGAATGCATTATACTTTTTAAAGGTGCAACATGAGTAAAATGAGTCGATAAGTATTATAATATAACTGTGGTTACAATTATTCTTGATGTCCTTACAAGTTGCATTAAAAAGCATAATTAATGCATTAAGATAAAAAAGATAATTGTGACTTTTTATTTCACAATTTGGGCTAAAATTCTCAGAATTGCGAGTTTATAGCTCACAATTTAGATTTTTTTTTTTTTTTCCTGAATTCTAAATTTACATTTTGCACTTTTTTTTCCAACATGGAATACAAATATAAAAAAAAGTTAATTGTGACACTTTTATAATGCATTATATAAAGGCTTCAAATAATGTTACCACTAATACCATCCTGAAACTGTCCTTGCTCTGAAAGTACAGTACTATGGCAATATCATGGTACAGTGACAGTAATATCACAGTACGTCAATATATATCATGGTGCTAAACCATGATATTTACGTGGAACCCCAAAGAACTGCAAAGAATTCATTGGAAGAATTATATGAACACAAATGTTTAAATGCAGTAATCCTATGTGGTCTAAAATACTGCATTTTTTAACAGCTGAACTACAGAAAAATGCATTTAATGTTGCTTTATATTTAGTTACTATCCAACACTGCATAAATGACTCTTGACTGTTGAATGTTGATCATTTGCACAAATATTAAAGAAATCAAACAGAAAAACAGACTTGAATGCAAATAAGTCAGGCACTTAACACAGGAGTACATGTGGATTTTCAAAATGAAGGGAATAAGTGTACATGCAAACAGACAAACAAGCAAAAATTGCAAGTGCCCTTCAGTTTTGGCATCAAATCATCAACCACTGGCGGCCAAACTTTCTGCCAACGGTTATGTAATGATCCACAACATCCCAAATCTCCTGCACTGCTATCTTTATGGCATATTTCACTGTATCTGATGCATTATATGTCTACTGTACGCTCTGATCTCTGCCAGAGAAACACACACACACACACACACGCTCTGAGGATGCATCCTTCTCAACAACTGAATGTGTTTTTATTTTATTCCTTTATGAAAGGAATATCAAAATTCAGATTTTTTTTTTTTTTTTTTGGAGTTCAGGCTCCAGATAATCTGCCTGAACAAGGTTTCATTTCAGCTCTTTTTGCACTTTTAAAAAAATAATAAATTAACACTTTTATTTATCAAGGATGCATTAAATTGGTTAAAAGTGTCAGTAAAGACATTTATAATGTTACAAAAGATTTCTATTTTAAGTAAATGCTGTTCTTTTGAACTTTGTATTCATCTGTGAATCCTGAAAAATAAAATGCATCACGGTTTCCACAAAAATATTGTGCAGCACAACTGTTTTCAACATTGATAATAATCAGAAATGTTTCTTGAGCAGCAAATCAGCATATTAGAATGATTTCTGAAGATCATGTGACACTGAAGACTGGAGTAATGCTGCTGAAAATTCAGCTTTGATCACAGAAATCAATAACACTTTAACAGATTTTCACATAGAAAACAGCTATTTAAAATTGTAAAAATATTTCACAATTTTTACTGCATTTTTGATCAAATTGACAGAATACAAACATTTTAAAAATCTTACTGACCCCCAAACTTTTGAACGCTAAATAATGTTTTTCATGAGTGAACTTGGCTGTATGTGTAATGTATTTGTCACTCATGTAAATGACTAAAGTGGAGTAACAGGCAGCATTTCTGGACATTTTCTGATGAATATTGATCATTTCTTTAATTACTGTAGCATCGACTCTCCGCTGACTGACAAACGCATTGAACACATTGAGAACTAGGACACTTGAACACACCGTCGTCACACAGATAGTGTTAAAACCATCATTCAAACGTCTAAATCTGGTGTCTACATCAGAGAGATTGATTCTCCAAGGTTAGCATGAGTTTGCCGGTGTCAGCAAATTGTCTAAAACACACAAACACAACTGCATCAGTCCAACATCAAGAGGAGTTTACTTCACAAACTCAGTTCTGACTTTGAATTTACATATAAACACAACTTTTTACATCGAGACGGTCTGCAAATACAATATTAATACCTGCATAAGACAGAGCAATAACATTACATGTAGCATTAATTCTGGGCTTTACGTGGATTCAGATGATCATTAAAAGAAATGAAAGAGGCACTGAATGGAATTCCAAAAATAATGAGGTTTCCAAACATACAGAAGCCCACAGAAGCCAGGCATTATTATGACACTTCTGCCTTATTTTCTTGAGGTCATCTTGACGTGAGTGTTATCTTGAGAAGACAGAATGATAATAAAGTGAGTTTTAAATCAGATATAAGAGGGTCACTGAGGTTAAAGCACAACGGATGAACCAGCTGTATTTTGTGTTTTATTTCTTCCAGATTCACTCTAGCATGATCTGAGTCTTTGTCAGCGATTTGTTTCTGTTTTCTGTCACGATGAACTCTCTTGAGTCGCGTTTAAGATTCACTGTTATATGTTCTGCCTGCATGTTGTGAATCAAAAAATGTGTGTATTTCAGTAAACTATTTTCCAATGCACCCGCCGTCCATGTAAGATCCTTCTGTTGCATCAACATGAAATTAAAATCTTACTTTCTTAATAAATGTTTCTGGTCTTGTGATTCAGGTTAAACGAAATTAATGCATTTTATGCTGACATTAAAAACGCAAAGATGTAAATTGCACCCTACAATATCAGACACACAGTGAATGCTGTATTGAAAAGTCAGTGAATATTTCATGAACTTTGCATTTTTCATGTTTTAAAAAAAATATTTTACCACAGAATACAATTTAAAACAGAAAAAGGTAATTGTGACATTTCATTTACAATTCAGACTTTTTTTCCCTCAGAATTGTGAGGTTACCTCTTACAATTACAGTTTATGTCTCAAATTACTTTTTTTTGTTGTTGTTGTTTGTTTGTTTTTGTTTCTAAACAAAGGAGGTAATTGCAAGTTTTTATGTAACATTATTGACTTTTTCCCTCAGAATTTTACATCTTGCATTTCTGTTTAAAAAAAAAAAGATAATTGCAAATTTTTAATCTCACAATTTAGATTTTTTTTTCAAGAGTTTATATCTGACAATTTTAAGTTATAAACTCAAATGCGAGCTTTATCTTGCAATTTAGATTTTTCTTAGAATAATGAGTTCATATCTTGCAAATTTCTTCCTATTTTATCTGAATTTTGAGTTTGTCTCGCAGTTTTGACTGTATTTTAATATATCTTGGAATTCTAACTTTACATTTTGCAGTTGTGATTTTTATAAAAATATTAAAAATAATAATAAAAAAATTATTAAACAAAGTAGTGACGTTTTAGCTCACAATTCTGACTTTTTTCTTCTCCCAATTGCAAGTTGACGTTTTCTGCATTTTTTTCCCTTGGAATTCTATCTTTATATTTAGCAGTTGTTGTTTTTTTTGACTCATTGTTAGATTTAAACTCAGAACTACGAGAAAACAAATCCTGAACTCTGAGATAAAAGTCGCTTTTTTTATTTAAATTTTTTCCCCATGGTGGAAATAAGCTTCCATACTGTATATATGTGATGCGCTCAGCGGCGGTAACTCGCGAGGGCTGAATCTGCATCATGACGGCAGAATCAGTGGCTCTGTCCTCTTTACCCCATGCTGTGACTCTTCCTCCAGACCACACTGAATAAAACACTCTCACACACCGGGACCATGATAAATTACACCAGCAGCCAATTCCAAACACTCCACCGTCTCTCAGACCTGAATACGGAGAGAACGTGAGTGAGATGATAGTTTGCAGACGGTGATTAATTCAAAGAGTAATTTACATGTTTATATAGAGTGCAGCACTTACAGAACTCATTTTGATTTATCAAGCTGAGGAAACAGAAACGCACACCTTCAGGATGATTAATTGGCCGCTGGAGTGCTTATACAGTTGTGCTGAGTCAGAGACAGAGAGAGAAGGTTCAAACTACTTGCTTCAGTGTTTCTGATGCTCTAAGGTCTGTGTCTGGGCAGCAAGAAAATTTAAAGTTACATGCAAAAAATAAAATGCAAAAACCTTATACTCATGCATATATACAGTCATGGCCAAAAATATCGGCACCCTTGGTAAATATGATCAAAGAAGGCTGTGAAAATTAATCAGTGTTGTTAATCCTTTTGATCTTTTATTAAAAAAAATTCTCAAAAATATAACCTTTCATTGGATAATAAGAATTTAAAATGGGGGGAAATATCATTATGAAGTAAATGTTTTTCTCAAATACACGTTGGACACAATTATTGGCACCCCTAGAAATTCTTATGAGTAAAATATCTCTGAAGTATATTCCCATTCATATTCACAATTTTGAGCTCTCCAGGGTGATTATGAACATGAAATTATCCAGCCATGGCTTCCTGTTTCACAGAAATATAAATAGGAGGGAAAACAAAGCCCAAATTCCCTTAATCATCCATCACAATGAGAAAAACCAAAGAATATATTTCTGATGTGCAGCAAAAGATAATTGAGCTTCACAAATTAGTGAAGTGGCTTTAAGAAAAGAGCTAGAGCAGTGAAAATCCCCATTTCCACCATCAGGGCAATAATTAAGAATTTCCAATCAACATAAAATGTTAGGAAACTGCCTGGAAGAGGACGTGTGTCTATATCGTCCTAATGCACGGTGAGAAGGAGAGTTTGAGCAGCTAAAGACTCTCCGAGGACCACAGCTGGAGAATTGCAGAAAATAGTTGAGTCTCGGGGTCAGAAAACCTTAAAAAAAATGGTCAAACATCTCAGCACATGTTGTTTGGGAGGGTTTCAAGAAAAATTCTCCTCGCTCATCCAAAAACAAACTCCAGCATATTCAGTTATCAGACACGACTGGAGCTTCAAATGGGACTGGCTTCTATGGTCAGATGAAACTAAAAAATGAGCTTTTTAGCAGCAAACACTCAAGATGGGTTTGGTGAACACAGGGATAAAAAGTACCCCATGTGTACAATGAAATATACTGCTGTATTTTTGATGTTGTGGCCTATATTTCTGCTGGAGGTCCTGGACATCTTGTTTAGACGCATGGCATCATGGATTCTATCAAATACCAACAGATAAAAAATCAATAAGTGACTGACTCTGTTAGAAATCTTATAATGGGCCATGTTTGGATCTTCCAACCGTACAATAATCCAAACACAAACCTCAAAAACAACACAAAAACCAAGCTTCTGCTGGTCATTCCAGTCCTCTGACCTGAACCCTGCAGAACATGAGTGAACTGAAGAGAAGAAGCTGTGAATCTAAAGGGTCTGGAGTGATTCTGGATGAAGGAATGGTCTCTGATCTCTTGTCAGGTGTCTCTAACCTCATCAGGCATTACAGGAGAACATTTAGAGCTGTTAAACTGGCAAACGGAGGTTTCAAAAAGTATTGAATAAAAGGTCATTAATTGTGGCCAATGTGTATTAGAGAAAAATATTTCCCCCTATTTTAAATTTTAAAATGTTATTATCCAATGAAAGGTTAGATTTTTGTGAATTCTTTGTTATATAAAAATTTATTATATTTTTTGTATTAACAATGCAGATTAATTTTCACCGCCTTCTTTGATCATATTTACCAAGGGTGCCGATATTTTTGGCCATGACTGTATACAATAGTCAGTCTTATTCAAAATTTGCATGTAACAAATAATGTAACATGCAAATTATAAAAAGCAAAAACCTTTATACTCATGTTTTTACAGAATATTGTAAATATGCATATCAACTTTTTCATGTAACAAATAATGCTATGCAAAAAATAAAATGCCAAAAATTTATACTCATGCATATTAATAATATAAAGACATATATGCATATTTTTTATATAAAGATTTATCAACTTTAGCATGTAACGAATAATGTTATATTCAAATAATAAAATGCAAAAACCTTTAAACTGATGCATATTTACAAAAACTCTTGCGGTATCTTTTGTTGCTGATGTCTGATTTAGCAGAAGCTTGTCAAATCAGAGGGATGAAACGCGGACAGGTCGTGTGATGCCCTCATCCTTAAAAACATCAACAACACTGTGAAAATACACCCTAGATGACATTAAATACAGCTGCACTGACAGCACCGATAAACCTGGTTTTGTTTGATGAAACATTAATTGAAGCATTGAAATTCATAAGACATTTACAAACCAAAGTCTTCAAATTGTCATCTTGATATTTTTGCATGTTGTTGTTCCCATTAATTAGCAAATGTCAAAGTTTGATTTGCATGACATTTAGTTTGATAAATGGTTTTGGCACTGTATTGGGTCTCGTCTCTCCTCCTCCACGCTGCTTGTGAACACACTTTGGATCTGTCACTGTATTAATAGTTCATGAGCTGTTTCAGTACTGTATACTGCACTGGAAATCACTCACCAGGAGCTCAGACGTTCAGTTTTCACATCACACACACACAGAATAACATACGACTGTCATTACTTCTGTAATCGAGTTCTCATGCAGCGTAAATCAAACACAAACCCAGATGAAACTATAAAACCCTGCGAGTCACCTACATAGATAGCACTGCAGGGCATCACAGATATGCATTTGTTCTGAAAACAAAGGAAGCCTTATGTAGGCTATGTGTATGTATATATATATGTATATTATATTTTTGTAAAATAGTTCAAATATATTTTTTTTTGTTTGTTTGTTTTTACATTTTATAGTATTTATAATATAGTATTTATTCAATTCATATCATTTTAATTTACAGTTTTTGTTAGTTTAGATTTTTATGAATATATATTTTGTTTCTACTTTATTTTTAGTTAAAGTTTTAAAACTTTGTTGATATTTGTCATTTTTATTATTTATTGTTTTTTAAATTTTATTTCTGCATTGTATTCATTATTTTTTTACTTTATTATTTTAAATGTACTTTGTTGTTAGGTTTATTGTATTTCTTTGGGAATATTTTTATAATATAATATATTTTTTGTTTTGTCTTTATTGTAAAGTTATATTTTCAGCTAACTGAAAAGAGAAATGCCTTGAAATAAATAAATATATATATTAGGTGACATTTAAACATTTTATTTCTAGTAAAAAAAAAAAATGTTATGGTTTGTATGGCAACATTTTTAATTTTCTCAATTTAGTTGAACTTTAAGTAAAATAAAAAATAAAAAAAAATAAAAAGACATTCTAAAAACATCAAAAAGACAGAAAACAAACATTACTAAATTTACAACTAAACTTAAAATAGAAAATATATATAAAAAAATTCAAACACTAAAAACTACAACAACTCAGTTATACTAAAATAACGCTGAAGACTACTGTTCTTTTGAAAGGCATCAGCTGGTTATCATTGTGTCCTAATAAAGCTTTTCTGATTCTGAGTCCATCACAGAAATGATGCGGATGTTGTCGGTGTGACTCTGGAAGTGTTGTTGTTTGTCTTGTTAATAATAAAAATAAATAAATAACTATGGAGCTGTACATCAGCGGCGGCGATGCTGACAGACGCTCTTCATCATCACACATCATCATCCTCCTCCAGCGCTCATCTGCTGATCTGTCTTCATTACAGTAATTTAATTCTCTAAATGACGTGCTGTTTTAATGAAACACTGCTCGACACTCATGCAGAACAACAGCTTCATAATATCAAATCATGACAGAAACCACCACGGGATACACAGCAAACACTCGCTTCTGTTGGTCGTGGTTTACCGTGGTAAAACTGCATGGGGTTCTGGTCTCTGGAGAGCGGTTTGCATCTTCATCACACTCCTCCTCACCTTCAGGAGAGAAACGGAGAAAAATGGCTCGGTGTGGTGATTCGTTTAGTTTGTAAAGCAGTTCCACAGAGACACTGAAGGAGCAGATCTCACAGCAAATACGCCGCCTGATGCTTTACTCTGGAAAAACTACATTACATTAGATTAGATTAAGTCAAGACACCTTATATAAAGCTTTCAACAATACAGATTGTGTCAGTGTTAGACAGTGTTGGCCAGGGACAGGAATTACTGAGTCCAGTTACTTAACATGTAATTGGTCTTAAACAAAATAATACTATATTTGGTAACTAATATATATCTGTATATATGTATGTGTTTTATTTATTTATTCTTTCATTGACTCTGCACAGTTAACTCTGTTAATGTAAAAAAAATAAAAAATAAAAAATTGTATTTAACAACTATTTTTAATTAAACGGTGTTTCTGTTACTTTTCACCTGAGAAATTAATGCTCGGAAAATTCAAAGTGGTCAGACAGATATCAAATCAGCTCCTTTGTGGTGGACTCATATACTACTACATACAAAATAAATAATAAAAAAAAGAAATACTTGAATAAATAAATATATACTCGAATATGAAAATATAATTAAAAAATTCAGAGTAAAATTCTAATTTGTTGCCATGTCTGGTATTGCCAAAGCAATGTCAATAAAAAAATAAAATAAAATAAAATAAAATAAAATAAAATAAAATAAAATAAAAAAAATAAAATAAAATAAAATAAAATAAAATAAAATAAAATAAAATAAAATAAAATAAAATAAAATAAAATAAAATAAAATAAAATAAAATAAAATAAAATAAAATAAAATAAAATAAAATAAAATAAAATAAAATAAAATAAAATAAAATAAAATAAAATAAAATAAAATAAAATAAAATAAAATAAAATAAAATAAAATAAAATAAAATAAAATATAATAAAATAAAATAAAATAAAATAAAATAAAATAAAATAAAATAAAATAAAATAAAATAAAATAAAATAAAATAAAATAAAATAAAATAAAATAAAATAAAATAAAATAAAATAAAATAAAATAATAAAATAAATTGGGCATTTGGGCTTTTTTATGCTTTTGCTGTAAAATCTACAGCTGTCTGCACTTCCATTAGTGTTATTCTGATTATAAATCAGATCTTTCCTTGAAGTTCAGACGGATCTCATTTTAAGAGCCTGGTTTGTAGTTGTAATGAATCTCCTCAGTGTTGTTGTGTCAGATTGATGCTGGCTGTTATTTTAACTGTAAATCTCTGTAAATCTATTAAATGACTGATTATTGCTCTCTGGCTGGAGTGTCGTAACAGGATTCTCTCTCTTTATCTGCAGCGTTAATGACATACGCGTATCTTCTCTCACATCTGTCTGGAGTTTCTCAGACCGCCTGCTTCAGACTCGAATCTGCTGCAAACTCCTCCGCTGAGAGAGAGAGAGATTTCAAGCCACTTTTATTACAATATTCAACAGCTACAAGTTGAATTAATCACAATATACAGAACAATAGACAAAGCTTTAGATAAGAAAAATTTATTCATCATTAAAAATCTCACACAAAGCCCCTTTTAAACACCAAATCAATTCAAACTTTGCAAGATCTTTTATTACCTTATAATAACTCAAATCTATTAAGATTCTGGATTTAACAGAGTTAGTAAACACCGCTTTTAAATCATTGCAAACCCCATGCTAATTTTTTTCTTTTTCTTATTTTTGCATGTCCCAATATAAAATTAAACATACTTGCGACTCTGTGAATATTTAAAACCACAAATGAACACCTTAACACAGATTTTGTAACAGGTCTTTCCAGAAGTAACATCTGAGCCCTTCACAATCAAATTGTTAACTTCTAATAAACAGTCTCCACAGTTGTCCATTATGGGAGTTAAATACAAATCAGGAAAGGGATCGGTACAATCTGGATTAATAAACCCCGGCGAGTAATCCAATAACAATTTCAGTTCTTTTTCAGACTAAGCGGTCTTCCACTTGTCAAGTGCTGTGGCAACCAAACGAGTCGATCTCATCCCAGCTTCTCAGTCACTGAATTCACATCTAAATAATTAGCTCCAGCTACTTGTAGAACTTGCCCAATAGTTAAAAGTCCAGAGTTGAGAAGATTGTCTTCTGTCACAGAGTAACTGTGCCAAACGTGAGCCAAAAATGAACGACTCGTGCGACAGAGAAGGCTACCTTCTTCCAGTCTGAGTTCTCTGAGTCTGTTAAAAGTCTGAACTGAGTTCTGAAAGCAGCTGTTCGGCTTTGTAGACGCATCTGTCCAAACCCTCCTCTTCTTTAGGAAGGTACAGTATACTTTATGGTAGCCAGTGCAGCTTGTCCCAAAAGAAATCCACTAAACATGACTGAATCTTCGATGAAAGATCTGCTGGGGATCAATGCAACTGAAACCATGCCAGAGAGAAGAGGCCACTAAATTATTTATAACCAAAGGTCGTCCTTTATATGACATCTTTGGAACTAGAAAAATCCACTTTCACCTTTTCAAAAGCACCTTCAAAATTTTTCTTAACAGCGTTCTCATTTCCTAAAAACACACCCAAGTATAAAGAGAGAGAGAGAAAGAGCTTTTATGGCACACACACGCACACACACACACACACACACACACACACACACACACACACACACACACACACACACACACACACACACACACACACACACACACACACACACACACACACACACACACACACACACACACACACACACACACACACACACACACACACAGGTTGCATCCATCACCAGGACCTGGTTTTACTTCATGGCTGCAGCTCTCGGTCTGATATCGACTCGTTTGAGAATCCCATCGCAGTCGGACGCTCGAGGAACACGGCGCTGTCTCTGAGTTACAGAGGAATCGATCCTGGAGCTCAATTATCGTATCAAACATTCAAAGCCAGAATACAACTGAAACAAACAGGCTGGAGGAGAATCAATCGCTCACTCTCAATAACACATGAAAAATAACACACTGCTTTATGGAAATATGCGATGTGGAGTGCTGTAGAGCTTCTCGGGGCTTTGACTGATTATATCTGCCATACTGGGATGGTCTACACTACAGGGACTGTCCGAGCTTCAACGTCTACATTTCTTAGTTTAGCTGAATACACAGTTCAGAAAATACAATTTTGTTTCATTTAGTTAAAAAAAAAATAATAATAATAATTTTACATTACATTTTTTACTTTATTTTACTTCTAGTTTTACTTCAGTTTAACTTTTATTATATTTTTATTTTTAAATATCACAGAATTTTAATAGATTATTTTTATTTAATTTTAATTTCGTTTTATTTTACTTTATTTTATTTTAATTAGTTTTATGGTAACACTTTACAATAAGGTTCATTAGTTAAACATTAGTTAATGTATTAACTAACATGAACTAACCATGAGCAATACATTTGTTACTGTATTTACTAATCTTCGCTAACATTAGTTAATACAAATACAGATGTTCATGTTAGTTCATGTTAGCTCACAGTGCATTAACTAATGTTAACAAGATTTTAATAATGTATTAGTAAATGTTGAAATTAACATTAACAAAGATTAATAAACGCTGTATAAGTGCAGTTTATTTTAGTTAATGTTAACTAATGTAGTTAACTAATGAACCGTATTGTAAAGTGTTACCAGTTTTTATTAAATTTTTTGTTTTTATATACCCCTGAATTTCAGCAAAAATGTTTATTTTATTTTGCTTAGTTTTATTAAATTTTCTATTTTAATTTTGCATACCACTAAATTTCAATATGAAATTTAATTTTATTTTGTTTCGTTTTATTTTACTTTATTTTATTTTAATTAGTTTTATTAAATTTTTTGTTTTTATATACCCCTGAATTTCAGCAAAAAAATTTTTTTTATTTTGTTTAGTTTTATTTTACTTGGCTTTATTCATTTTTATTTCATTTTATTGTGTTCGGTTTGGGGTCTGTGAGATTTCTTAATGTTTTTTTTTTTTTTTGTCTCTTCTTACCAAAATATAGCAAAAATTGTAATATTGTTAAATATTATTACAGTATAAAATAACAGTTTTCTTTTTGAACATATGCTAAAATGTCATTTACTCCTGTGATGCTAAATATTTTTTCGTCCGTTACTCCAGGCTTGTCTCCGAGACAAAAGTAAAGAGCCTGAAGTTCCCATGCTCTTCTACAGGCAGAAAATACACTTATTAGACACGAATGACTAATGAGTGAACGTTCCAGGATTAACTTGAACTGGAAACAACAGTGAAGCCATTCAGAGGCGTTCACAGCTCGAGTGATGCTGATCCAAATCATCTTAATCACTCGCTCGTCTCCATCAGGACCGGTTTGTGCAGTCGATGTCGGAGGATTGAGAGGAAAGTGAATCCTCAGATGAGGCTGTGTGTGTGTGTGTGTGTGATTAATGAGGCACAGCTGAGGATTAAAGAGCAGTGTGTTTTGTATCCGTCTGCATGAATCAACACACTCCAGTTTGGGAAATAAGAGTCACTGCTGCTCGTTTAGTGAGTGAAGTCTGAGAGAGAGTCTGTGTGAGAAACAGAAAAACACTGGACCCAAAGATCTGCTGTGTGTTTGTGTGTGTGTACCAACTTAACCATGTTTTGAGGACAAAACCTGCTTTTAAGGACATCCTCATTTCTAAAAACAGTATAATAATATATATTATTATTATTAATTTTTGTTTTACAGTGGTGGCCAAAATTATTAAATACTAGTCCAGAAGAACCGTGTCTCCAAGACGCTTCAAGAAAGCTCCTGCAAAGCTGTTAAAATTTGAGGCACTTGTGTAAAAATGCTGTGAAATGAGGATGCTGTCAAAAATAAAGTCATAAATAGATTTTCTTGATCAATTAACTTCTATGAACTGAATGAAATCAGCATTTGTTGAGCATCCTTTGTGTTTAAAGCAGCTTTTGTCCTCGCTGCACGTGAGCAGAGTTTCTCAGGAGCGTCGCAGGAGGTTTCTTGAAGCGTCTTGGAGACGTAATAATGTAATAAATGTAATAATGTAGAAAGTTTCCAGTTAGGGTTAGCGTGTAGGGTACGGTAAGGTTACAGTATTTACAATACTGTATATAAAAACAATAGAAGTCCCCAAAAATGAACTAAACCCGACAAAACCTCACAAAACCTAAATAAATGAATAGTAATAATGTATTAGAATAAATAAATATTGTAATAATGTAGAAGTTTTTAGTCAGGGTTAGGGTTAGATTATGGTGTTTATAACTAGCTGTCTATAAATCCAATAGAAGTCTATGTTAAGTCCACATTTAGATCCAGATGTGAGCTAAATCTGATTAAATTCATCCCTCATGTGTAAAAATGGTATAAAAATACAATAAAATAACAAACTTTTTTTTTTAACGTTGCCCTCTCTTTTAGCGATGTCCTCATTTGTAAAATCTATTATCTATTGATTGATTGATTCCACAAAAAAAAAAAAAAAAAAAAGCTTTCTGTTAGGGTTAGGCTACACGATATATAACTAACTGATATATAAAAACAAAACAAAATATACTATGCAATATAATATGCAACTCCCCCATTTACATAGATAAGTGCGTGTGTGTGTGTGTGTGTGTACTACTTAAACCATATTTTAAGGACAAATTTGTACCCAGAAGGGAACTAAACATGACAAAACTAAAAAGGACATCATTTTTGGGACGTCCTCATTTGTAAAAATGGTATATATAAAAAAGTAAATACTGTTTAAAAGATGCTAGAAATTTTCTGTTAGGGTTGAGGTGAGGGTTATAGGATTTATAACTAGCTGTACAGTA
Organism: Onychostoma macrolepis; assembly: GCF_012432095.1. Classification (NCBI taxonomy): domain Eukaryota; kingdom Metazoa; phylum Chordata; class Actinopteri; order Cypriniformes; family Cyprinidae; genus Onychostoma; species Onychostoma macrolepis. Next base: position 31,744,656 of record NC_081167.1, on the reverse strand, counting down.
TTAAAGAAACAATAGAAGTCTATTCAGTGTCTCCATTTAAATATATAAGTAAATGTGTGTGTGTGTGTGTGTGTGTGTGTCTGTCTGTCTGTGTGTGTGTGTGTGTGTGTGTGTGTGTGTGTGTGTGTGTGTGTGTGTGTTTTTGTGACATATGAGGACACAAATGTGTATAATGACAAGGGTATGGCAGGTATTACAAGGAGAAGGTGATTTATGAGGACATTACCCATGTCCCCATTTTTCAAAACGCTTATAAATCATACAGAGTGAGTTTTTTTGAGAAAGTAAAAATGCAGAAAGTCTCCTGTAAGGTGTAGGGTTGGTGTAGTACGATAGCACATACAGTAAGTACAGTATAAAAACCATTACGCCTATGGAGAGTCCCCACTTTTCACAAAATCAAACGTGTGTGTGTGTGTCTGTGCATGTGTGTGTGTTCCATTTGGGAGCGTTTGTGAATGCCCTCGGTCAGAAAAGTGGTTCATAAATGCTTTTTTAATGATGTGTTTCTCCCACAGCGCTCTTACTCTGCATGAATGTCTGATAGAAGAGCCTCGTCTGCTCCAGATCTCCAGCTAACCCCAGCACACATCTCGAGCCTGGAGACTAAAGCACAAGAAACAGAGACATTACAGCTTAATGAATAATGAGAATGAGATGAAAAAGACCAATTATGTTTATATATAAACCAGTTTATACAATACAGATTGTTTCAAAGCAGCTTCACAGAAATACACAGGAACATAATGCTGTTAATGTTACAAAATGAAAAAAATTGAAATGACTTTAGTTTCAGCTATAAAGTGGCTCTACAAAAGACAATAGAATCATTATTCAGATCAATTCAATTCAATAACAGTTTCTCTTGCACAATGAATCAGTTATGAAATTATCTTAAAAGTAGCTCTACAGAAGACAATAACTCTATTTCAGCTCAATTCAGTTCAGGTTTTGCTCTCATCTGCCATCAAAACAATAATATTGAAAGAGGAGTGACTCCATATTCAACTGCAGTGTGAACATGGTATTTATTAGGGCTGCACGATTTGGGGGAAACAAATATTTTCTGCTAAAAATTGATTCAACTAATTTAAAATGCATTAAATAAACAAATAAATATTAAACAAATAATCAATCAATCCAGGTTTGCTGTGCTTGTTTGCAGGATTGCACAATTTGGTCAGAAATGTGTGAATATATATATATAAAATACATAATAATAATAAATAAATAACTTATGAAGAAAAACATTTTCTATTGTAATATTTCACATAAAAATAGCAAGAAAAATATATTTTACAAAAATATAAATATAACATGTGACCATGGACCACAAAACCTAAGGGTCACATATATAATTATTTTATTTAGAATTGCAACTGTAAAATACTATTACAATACGAATAATCATGTCTGTCTTCATTTCTTTATTTTTTATTTCTTTATTTTTATTTAATTTTCTTTTTTTTTTATGTCACTGTAAAAAGTGATAAGTTGACTTAACTTTAAAAAATTGAGGAAACCCGTTGCCTTAAAATTATTAAGTAAATAGTAATTTTTAAAAAAAAGTTAAGTGAACTTGACAATTCACTTAACTTTTTTTTAAAATGATCATTTACTAATTTTTTTAAGTTAAGTCAACTTATCACTTTTTACAGCGTTTTTTTTTTTTTTTTTTGGTTGATAAGTGCTTTTTATTACACATTTGGGAAGTTGCTTGGCACATGGAACACACAGAGCATTTATTTATTTAATTAAATCGCCTTTGCAATTTAATAATCCCACTATATCACCATTTTGTTTTTATTTCAGTGTTTTAGCACTAGCCTATATGACGACAGACCTGCTGCAGACACCGCAACCTCTCACTCAAACTGACCGAAGGTCCATAAACAAGGTCCCTCTGGGCTACACCTGATCCATAATCACCATCTTTAACCTCACCGCTGGCTTCGTTCAGTCGCTTTCTGAGGCTTCGCTTGACAACGTTTGCCTTGAAGCATCAAGAGAAGCCTTCAGCACATCTGCGTCCCTCTGAGCCGTGTGTTTCGTCCTCCAGTGACTCACATTCACCGCAAACGCTCGCTTAAAATTCACCGGCCAGCAGCGCTCATGAAGGACTGTCAGATGCCGGACACAAAATCTGAATTAAAAATAAGGAAAAGATGCGGTGCGTCCCACAGTCTCTGGAGAAGTGCTCCGGTGCAATTACCCTGCGCCGCGTCCTCAATGTGTCAAAACTGATCTATCATCAGCTCTCGACCTGAACGACACCCAACAGACCAGCAGCCAGAAACAAACACAGCACTGATGCCATTACAAACATTACGAGCTGATCAGAAGACCATCTTCTCAACAGATTAACTCTGTAACTTTGCTGTTAAACCTGTTTCACACCGTCTCCTCCAAGCCTTCTGTCGTTTTTGATCCGCTCTTTTAGTGGAATTGTTCAGCGGCTGCTTCAGTGTCAGATCTTGACTGGTTTTGATCAAGTAAACATCAGAATAACTGCAGTCATGTCTCCAGATGAACACTTGCTGGACTGAAGCAGCTCAGCTTTACTTGATTCTCCATCAATCATTTTCTAGAAACATCAGCGCGTCTCAAATCTGATCATCAGGATCTTCTGAGGAGCTTTACTTTCACTGTTCCTCAGCGGAGGAATGATCTTCATCTCACATCTTCTGAGGAGCCTTTATGTCTTCATCTCTCCATCAGCATTGCATTATATGTTTGGATCATTTCCATCTCATCTTACTGAGATATATTACTGGAGATATAGAGCGACCGCTGATATTCAGATCATTTTATAGAACCTGCTGCATAAAGATCTCATTGATTTACATTACAAGCAGCAGAATTTCATCATAGAATTATTGCTCTGAATAAAATTGAGCTGTTTTTTTCCCCATTTTCTCACTTTATCAGACTATATGAGCCATAAAAGCCTGATACACATTCAACAATTACACATAAGCAAACTTTTCTAATTATTATTTCATATGTCAGACTGTACAGGTTTAAGGATGAAACTTTAGGAAGAGCATCAGCGGTGAAAGTCCTCCAGGACTCAGAAAGCAGAACAGATACGGTCTTAAAATACTGGCACCTTTGCATTCTATTAAATAATGCAGCATTTCTTCCAGAAAAAAGTTACAGTATAAAATCGATCCTCATGTGGGTCACTGTACAGCGGCGGTGGCAGCTGCTGTCACTAACTTTTAGAAAGTCCAAGTGCAATGCACACAAGTCCTCTAGAAAATATTTTAGGACACATTTTCAGAGTAACGTGGAGCAGCAGAAATGCTCTAACAATTAAAATCTCAATTATTTTATTTCTACAAGTCTCTAAGCACGAAATGTGCATGTTATTAATCTACTATATGTAAATTAGTAGAGAAATCCATACAATTAAAAAAGCTGGAGAAGAAGCTAAAAAGATTGATTCATTATTAAATAAATGCTGGCAACGGGTCCCATTAGTTAAGGCATCGACAAACAATCTGAGCAATCTGTTTGTTACAGTATATTTAACAATCTTTGTTAACATTAATAAATAATAACTGTTCATGTCAGTTCAGGTGTATTTAACATTAACTAAGATTATCTTATTGAAATAAGTAAAAATTAAAAACAATGTCAGTGGCACTACTGCAATGTAAAAACACATTAATGAAAAACATTTAACAATTTTTTCTTTACAGGCTAATTGACCTACATTATGAATGTATTTTTTTGTCAAGTCAAGTCAAGTCACCTTTATTTATATAGCGCTTTTACAATACAGATTGTGTCAAAGCACTTAACAGTATCAAATTGGAGGATAGAGTGTCAGTAATGTATAATGATAAGATTAAACACTCAATTTTCAGTTAAAGGCATTTCATTATTGAATTCAGAGATGTCATTGTCTAGCTCAGTTTAGTTTAAATAGTATCTGTGCAATCAAATCGGCGATAATCGCTAGAAATGAAGTGTCCCCAACTGAGCAAGCCAGAGGCGACAGCGGCAAGGAACCAAAACTCCTCTGAGACATAATGGAGAAAAAAACCTTGAGAGAAACCAGACTCAGTCGGGGGGCCAGTTCTCCTCTGACCAGACGAAACCCGCAGTTCAAAAGTTTATATTTCTATTTTAATTTTGTTGCAATAGTAGTATTATGTAGTTAGGTATTTTATTATATTTTAGTTATTTTGTTATTTTTGGTTGATATATCTGGGGATATGTCTCTGGGGGTCATCTGGGTGTCCTGGTCTCCGCTGACGATCAGGGCTGTAGACATCATCTCTTGGTGCTGATCCACCATCTGATCGGATACGGACCGAGAAACAGACTAGGAAAGAAACAGACAAATATTAGCGTAGATGCCATTCTTCTTACGATGTAACGAGTACATCGTGTGTTATGGGGAGTGTTCCCGGTTCAGGTTGATCTAATTAATGCAGCCTAACAATCCTTTAACGGATTTGAATAATAGAAGCGTATTAGTGTGTTATGTGTACGCCAGGCTAAAGAGATGGGTCTTTAATCTAGATTTAAACTGACAGAGTGTGTCTGCCTCCCGAACAGTGTTAGGTAGACTGTTCCAGAGTTTGGGTGCTAAATAGGAAAAGGATCTGCCGCCCGCAGTCGATTTTGATATTCTAGGTATTATCAGATGGCCGGAGTTTTGAGAACGCAGCGGACGTGGAGGACTATAATGTGATAAGAGCTCGCTCAAGTACTGAGGAGCTAAACCATTCAGGGCTTTATAAGTAATTAACAAGATTTTAAAATCTATCCGATGCTTGATAGGGAGCCAGTGCAGTGTTGACAGAACCGGGCTAATATGGTCATATTTCCTGGTTCTAGTAAGGACTCTAGCTGCTGCATTTTGGACTAACTGTAGTTTGTTGATCAAGCGTGCAGAACAACCACCCAATAAAGCATTACAGTAGTCTAACCTTGAGGTCATAAACACATGTATTAACATTTCTGCATTTGACGTTGAGAGCATTGGTCGCAATTTAGATATGTTTTTGAGATGAAAAAATGCAGTTTTGCAGATGCTAGAAACATGGCTTTCAAATGACAGATTGCTATCGAACAGCACACCTAGGTTCCTGACTGATGAAGAAGAATTGACAGAGCAGCCGTCAAGTGTTAGATAATGTTCTAGGTTACATGTGGGGTTTTTAGGTCCGATAATTATCACCTCTGTTTTTTCTAAATTTAGCAGTAAAAAATTACTCGTCATCCAGTTTTTTATATCGACTATGCATTCCGTTAGTTTCTCAATTTGGTGTGTTTCACCGGGCTGCGAAGAAGATATAGAGCTGAGTATCATCAGCATAACAGTGAAAGCTAACACCATGTCTCCTGATAATATCTCCCAAGGGTAACATATAGAGCGTGAAAAGTAACGGCCCTAGTACTGAGCCTTGATACGATCTAAATCCTGACTGGAATTCCTCACAGATATCATTTTTCTCTAGGAAGGAATATAATTGTGAGGATACTACCTTTTCTAGTATCTTTGACAGAAAAGGGAGATTTGAGATCGGTCTGTAATTAACTAGATCTTTGGGGTCAAGTTGTGTTTTTTAATGAGAGGCTTAATAACAGCCAATTTGAAGGTTTTGGGGACATATCCTAATGACAATGATGAATTAATAATAGCCAAAAGAGGATCTATGACTTCTGGAAGTAGCTCTTTTAGTAGTTTAGATGGAATCGGGTCTAACATACATGATGTTGGTTTAGATGATTTAACAAGTTTATACAATTCTTCCTCTCCCACAGTAGAGAATGAGTGGAATTGTTCCTCAGGGGGTCTATAGTGCGCTATCTGATGCGATACTGTAGCTGACGGCTGCAAGGATACAATTTTATCTCTGATAGTATCGATCTTGGAAGTGAAGTAGTTCATAAAGTCATTACTGCTATGCTCTTGGGAAATGCCAACACCTGTTGATGCTTGATTTTTCGTTAATTTAGTTACTGTATTGAATAAATACCGGGGTTATGTTTGTTTTCTTCTAGAAGAGACGAAAAGTAATCAGATCTAGCAGTTTTAATGCTTTTCTGTAGGATAGGGTACTTTCCGCCAAGCTAAACGAAATACCTCTAATTTAGTTTTCCTCCAGCTGCGCTCCATTTTCCGGCTGCTCTCTTTAGGGCGCGGTGTGCTCATTATACCACGGTGTTGGACTCTTATCCTTAATCTTCCTTAAGCGTAAAGGAGCAACCGCATCTAAAGTGCTAGAAAAGAGAGAGTCCATAGTTCCTGTTACATCATCAAGTTGTTCTGAGCTATTGGATATGCTGAGGAACTGAGATAAGTCAGGAAGATTATTTATAAAGCAGTCTTTTGTGGTAGAGGTAATGGTTCTACCATATTTGTAACAAGAAGTTGGCTTTACAGCTTTAGCTATATGGAATATACAGGAGACTAGATAATGATCTGAGATATCATCGCTCTGCTGCAAAATTTCAACGCCACTGACATCAATTCCATGTGACAGTATTAAATCTAGAGTATGATTTCGACAATGAGTAGGTCCTGACACGTGTTGTTTAACACCAATTGAGTTTAGAATGTCTATAAATGCTGATCCCAACAAATCTCTGTCATTATCAACATGGATATTAAAATCACCAACGATTAGGACTTTATCTGCAGTCAGCACTAACTCCGATAGAAGATCAGAAAATTCTTTAATAAAGTCTGTATGGTGCCCTGGTGGCCTGTATACAGTAGCCAGTACAAACATCACAGGGGATTTATCATTAACACTTGTTTCTTTGGATAACGTTATATGAAGCACCATTACTTCGAACGAATTATACTTGTGAAAATTTGTGAAAAATATGGACATTTTGATAAATCTCACATCTGAAGCGTCACCAAGGAAAGACTCAAATTTAAGTCACCATTAACTAATTTTCCTCTCTTCTGTGGCTATTTTCCATTTGACATTTTATCAAATCATGATTAATTAATTAATTTATGATCCTTTAGTGGTGCAGTTTTGGATCTCAACAATCCAGTTAGAAGCTGTAACACAAAAACACAGTAATGGTTTAAACTGATGCATTAGCCTATTTCATTAGATAAAATGACAAAACATTTTTTTAAAAATGTCAATCATCAGTGAAACTCAAGAACAGGTTGAGCAACTAAAAAAAAAAAAAAAAAATGCACTAAAGATGTTTTCATTTCAACAACATCCGTGGAGAAATGCTGCACTGTAAGAAAGAAAGAAAAAACTAAGGGTGCCAATACTTTTGCACTGTGTTTTTGCTGTTTTTTGCACTTTTATATCAGATTTCGTGCTTTATTACCATGACAGACAGTGTTTTCATGTAATCTTCTTCAGTTGTTTGTATAAATACAAATATTTTATAAACACGTCCCATATGCAGGTCTCAGTTGTCTGTAATAAAAGCTGAATTTGCAACTCCATGAGCAACTTGTGGTCTAGACAGCAAACATCTTTTTTTCCTCAGTGGAGCAAAGCTGGTCTACAGCAAAACCCAGGACAAACACTGAGCCAGAGCATCCAATACAGTAGAAAAACACATTAAAAATAATGATGCAACCGCCTGCTAACACCGACAATACATCCATATCGCTCACAAACAGCATGTTTACATATGCTTTCCAACAACAGGTGGAGGATTTGCTGACAACAACAGGCCTGATATCTACACACACAATTTATTAAATGAACAAAAAACGAACCATACTAATAATAAAACAACAGTTCATGCATATATCAAATTATTGTTTAGGTCATGCAAATATTCCGCTGTTTAAATGTGCTTAAGAACGGCCCTGGTTGTTGTTCTGTTGCAGATGGGATCAGATTATAGAAAGCTCTTATAGTCGTTCCTCAGGCCATTATATGTGCGTCTGTGTCCAAATCCATCTGTTGACAGAACAGATCTTGTCTTTTTAAAGAAAGATGGATTGTGTATTCATGAGAGTGAAAGCAGGTGAGTGCTGGTGCATTTTAGATCTGCACAAATGCTTTGGATGGATCCCATGAGTTCAAACCCACAGAAAAATACGACTGAATGGAAAGCTTCTGGCATAAAGAGAGCAGACACCAGCTGCAAGTTCCAGTTGTGTAATGTAATGAAGTAATAATAGTATTAATTTAGTAAATAGTTAATCTGTATCACACAAAGAGTGCCGTTTTTTTCTCTAGACATCAGCATAACAAATGCAATAATCAGTTTATACAAGTTTAATTAAGTGGCTTACATTTTACATTTACATTTAGTCATTTACCAGATGCTTTTATCCAAAGCGACTTACAAATGAGGACAATAGAAGCAATCAAAACCAACAAAAGAGCAATATTCAAGCAAGTCTCAGTTAGCCTTTTATATTTTAGACACACTATTTTATATTCTATATTTTAGACACAATATTGTCCATTTTTGCTCAATTTTGCCAATGAAAATAGTTCCAAACATACATCTCAGCACTGTTTTGCATCTCTGAGCAATGGATGATGTTTACTTTTTGAATGAATCGGTTGAATGAATGATTCATTGATTCACTCACTCATAAGTCAAATGCTTTGTTTTTGAATGAATCAGCTGTTTGAATGAATCGGTTGAATCTCAATGACTCACTCATTAACAGTGACTTGCTGCCACCTACTGGAGGTTTTAATTTCACATTTCAACTATTTTTTTCACATTTTAAATTATTTCAAATATCAGTATTCACTGTTTTATTTTTTAAAATACAGCATTATTTATGCATTTGTAACTGCAGGTCTCCTCTGAGCTACATTAAACTGTGTAAATACATCTAAATATCACTTCAGATGCAGATTCCAGAAATGCTTTCTTATGTTGGAATGAAAGAGACTAAGTACCAGATCAAGTGCTTCTTATTCTTACCCAAAGATACTAAATGGAAGAAAGAGTTAAAACAATCTTGCTACTCAAACTCTGTATAAACATTTTTATATATATTTATATGCTCCTTTTCCATTTTGCATTTACTTCTACTTTCAATACTTAAGTACATTTAATATTTAAAAAATACTTTTCATACTTACTGTAAGTACAATAACTATCATATACTTAAAAACTTTTACTCAAGTAATATTCTAAATGGTAACTTAAATTTCTCCCAAAGCAAGATATCTGTACTTTTTACAGCCTCGTATTCATTCAGTTTCATCTGATGGGGTTTCATACACATAGATTTATTTATTATAAACAAACAAAACAATAATATTGAAAAAAAAACATATTTGATAGTATTTCATAATATTTTATATTGATTAAAAATAGTTTTAAAAATCAGAGTTAGATGACATTTTTACCTATAAATCTGAAGTTGCACAGTGATACTGTATTCCTAAAAGATGACATAATGAACAAAAAGCAGAAAAACTTCAGATTTTAGCTTGTTCTCTTCTGTAATTAGTTTTTCATATTTTTATCCAATCAAACTGTCACATGTTGACCTAGTTTCTTCTGTTCCCTCATTGGTTAATTAGCCCCACACCTGTTTCTGTTCTCCTTTGATTACGTTTAGTACTTAAAGCATGTGTTCTCCCATCATTCTTTGTCTGCTATTTCGTTTGTCATAAGTGTTTTGCTACCCAATGCTCCTGGAATTCTACTGTGGATTATTAATAAAAGGCTTTTGTCTCCTCGTCGTGCGCCTCCTTATCATACACGACCGGAACAGAATAGCAGACCGAAACAGTTATTTAATTAAGCGGCGTTTTTCTTTCTGTTTATTTTCTTTCCGTCACCCCGATCTACGGAGATACTGCCTGAGCCCACTGCAGATGGAGAGCCTGAGCCCGCTGCGACTGAGCCTATACCATCCTCTGACCAAGTGCGTGAGCCGGCAACAACATCCGTCGCCGAGGGAGTTTTGGTGGAACTCGAGGGCTTGGAGGAAAGCCCCGCCCACACTCCTACGTCTGAGGGTGAGCTGCAACTGATCTCTGGAAAATATGAAGAAGAACTGAGAGAAATTTTCCAGACAGACCTTATTGACTGGTGGGGAGAAGCGCAAACCTGTGTCCCTGAATCTCCTGTATCTCTGCTGGTCCCGTCCAGCCCTGAATCTCCTGTGTCTCCGCTGGTTCCGTCCAGCTCCGTGCTTCAAGAGCGCCTCCCAGTGCCTCCCACGAAGGCGCCTCCCTACCTCCGCGCTTCCAGAGCGCATCCAAGAGTCCGCGCTTCAAGAGCGCCCTCAAGAGTCTCCGCTGGTTCCGTCCAGCTCAAGTCCTCCTGTGGTCCCTCCCAGCCTCCCTCCTCCTCTCAAGCCAGCCAGTTCTTCGCCTCCAACACCGCTGATGCCTGTCAGTCCCTCAGCTCACCCTCAGTCAGCGCCTGCCATGCGCTCCACTCCGCCACCTTGGGACTTCCAGTCTCCAGCTCCGCCCAGAGGTGCGGATCCCCTGCCTCCACTCCCAGCCTCCGAGTCCTCGACTACACCTCGGCCCTCCGACCCATCGGCTCCACCTCAGCTCCTAGCTCCCTCGTCTCCACCGTTGCCCGTCATCCCACCGGCTCCACCAGGCTCCCTCGTCCCTCCGGCTCCACCTTGGTCAGTCGTCGACCATCCGCCGCCTCGGGACTCCACTCCTCTGGCTTTGCCTCGTCACTCCATCCCTCCGGCTCTGTCAGGCTCCTCCTTCCCTCCGGCTCCACCTGATGACTGGATTTGATCTGTATTGTGTCAGCTCACTGACATTCACACACTTATGTACATTTAATAGAGATCCCCGCCTCAGTCGCACTGGCTCCACCGCGGTCTTCCGGATCCCCGCCTCAGTCGCCAGACCCTCAGTTCCGCCCCGGCTCTCCGTCTGCCCCGTTCCACCTGGGTCTCCTTCTCCAGCAGTGCAGTCTCCGTCAGTCGGCCCCCTGGTGTCGTCGGACCATTCTCCACCATGGCTCCTCCCACCGTCGACTTCGCCGTGGGCCGCCATCCTGGCTGGCCTCTGGAAAACCACCTGGCTTCTCCTGCTTCAGGCTCCTCCCTGGTTCCTCCCACCCTCCACTCCCCCTTGGACTAACTTTTGGTTTTGCCCCTTTCCCATTGCCTGCCCTCCTCTTGCTCCTCGCCCACCTCCAGAACCCCCACCCTCCCTCCTCTGTTGGACTGTTTTTGTCGGCGCGGGGACGCGCCATTCCGGGAGGGGGCGTTCTGTCACATGTTGACCTAGTTTCTTCTGTTCCCTCATTGGTTAATTAGCCCCACACCTGTTTCTGTTCTCCTTTTGATTATGTTTAGTACTTAAAGCATGTGTTCTCCCATCATTCTTTGTCTGCTGTTTCGTTTGTCATGAGTGTTTTGCTACCCAATGCTCCTGGAATTCTACTGTGGATTATTAATAAAAGGCTTTTGTTCTTCTACTCCTCGTCGTGCGCCTCCTTAGCATACACGACCGTAACACAAACCCTCTCTAGAATGAATATCACCTGCTATAAATTCATCTGTTTTTTTTTTATTTTATCCATAATATTCATTGGAAATCAATGGGGCAAAGTGATAATGGTGAATACAAAAACAGATGAATCTGTATTAAGTACCAGTTTATGTAGAAAATTTGTATATTAAATGTACATAAATGTGTGTGAATGTCAGTGAGCTGACACAATACAGATCAAATCCAGTCATCAGTGTTTTCTAAGTATCTGTTCATGTTTTTTATTACTTTGCCCCACGGATTCTCATAATTATAAAAGATCAGCGGAAAAAGACTGACAAGAGGAATATCTGCTGAAAGTTATCCATTAATATTTCCATTACTATATAGCATAATTACAAAAAAATTACATTAATTACAAAAAAAGTGCAAGTAACACATTGAATTAAATGTAAAATTTTACTTTACTTCTGAGAGACTCTGCCTCTCTAAGACTAGAGCTAATCATGTTACAGACCTGATGTCTATTAACTTAATTAGTAGCTAGATGCTCTCCCAGCTGAATCTTTTCAAAATTTCTTGCTTTTTCAGCCCTTTGTTGCCCCCGTGCCAACTTTTTTGAGACCTGTAGCAGGCATCAAATTTGAAATTAGCTCATTTAGTGGATAAAAGTAAAATGTTCTATTGTGAATAAAATATTGGCTCGTGTGATTTGAAAGTCTTTTAGTTTTCATTTAAATTCAAATAAAAAAATAAAAACACGTCCCAACATTTTCAGAATTCGTGTTGTATTTTATGGCAAAACTTACTCTAATAATCTGTTTTACTTACTAAAAAACATATATATATATATATATATCATTTTTTATTTTTTACAGAGTAGCATTAAAGTATTATATAATATTCCCACTTACTCCAAACAGATTTTTTCAGAGATTTAACAATATAATAAAAGAGAAAGAGAACTGTGCTCATTAAACATACACAGTTAGCTGATGCGTGATTTAATTTGAAGTTTATTTGAAAAAAAAAAAAAAAAAGAAAGTGTTGAGCAGCTTCATTGTTTATTAGACCTTCAGTACGAGCATCAGTGCATGAGGAACAATGTGAACAAACCTCATGATAATCATTGTGTGAGCAGATCTGAATCAGAGAGAGTGTGTAAGAGTGTGTAAGAGTGTGTGTGTGTCTCTGCCATCCGTCTGTCTGACTTGAGTTTTCTCCTGTAGGAATCACGGGCGTTTCTCATCGTGACCCAGTTCTCTCAGTAACTCCTGCATGTCTCGGACCACCGTCACCGAGCCTCTTCCCTCAGAGACAGACCGAAAGATGAACAAAACACAGAAAGTAGGATGCAGGAATGAAACTGGACTATTAACAGGGACAACCAGAAAAAAATAAACAAGGGCTCAGTCCAAATAATCTTCTGGGTTCAGTATTTATGCATTTGACAGATGCTTTTATACAAAGTGACTCAAGGAAAACATTTGATCAGTTCATGCATTCACTGGAAATCAAACTCATGATAGTGTTATTTTAGTATCATTGATATACCATTACAGTTTTTGTTCATATTTTCAATTAGATTTTATTTTTTATTGTCTGTTTTCATTTTAAATGTAAAGCTTCAGTAATTTTGTTGTGTTTTTGTCATTTTCAATAGCTTTTATATTTATTCTATTCTTTTGATTTAGTTTTTATTAGTGCTGTCAAACGAGTAATCGCATCCAAAATAAAAGTTTTTATGTACATACAATATGTGTGTGCTGTGCATATTTATTATGTATATATAAATACACACACACACATGCATGTATATATTTCTGAAAATTATGTTATGTTTATATATTAAATACATTTATATAAAACATAAATTATATGAATATAAATATATACATATAAATACATGTACATATTTTCAAAATACATACTGTATGTGTGTGTCTTTATACAGTACATACATAATAAATATACACAGTACACACACATATATATTATGTAAACAAAAACTTTTATTTTGGATGCGATTAATCGCGAATAATCATTTGACAGCACTAGTTTTTATTCATTTTTATTATTTTATTATGGTTTTATTATTTTAAGGTTTATCAGTTGTTAGTTTTAGTTTATTTAGTCTTGGTAATTTTAGTATTTAAGCTTAAGTTTTATTTTATATATTTTATTTTATTTCAGTTATTTTTTTATTTCAAATTCAAATAATTTAAACACATTTTTGACTCGTCTGTCAAAACAAAAAAGTATTGCAGGAGGTAGAAAAGCAGAAATGTGAAGAGTACACAAACTATTTATTAAAATACTTTAAAGTGTCTAAATCTACATTTTGGTGTCTAAAAGATCATTAATATTCAGTAATATCGATTCAGCTGCACTGACACTATCAAATGTGTCCCTGGAGCACAAAACCAGTCTTAAGTCTCTGGGGTATATTTGTAGCAATAGCCAAAAATACATTGAATGGCTCAAAATTATACATTTTTCTTTTATGCCAAAAATCATTAGGATATTAAGTAAAGATCATGTTCCATGAAGATATTTAGTGAATTTCCTACCGTAAATATATCAAAACTTCATTTTTGATTAGTAATATGCATTGCTAAGAACTTCATTTGAACAACTTTAAAGGAGATTTTCTCAATATTTAGATGTTTTTGCACCCTCAGATTCTAACAAACCATACAAAGCTTATTTATTCAGCTTTCAGATGATGTAGAAGTCTCAGTTTTGAAAAACTGACACTTATGACTGGTTTTGTGGTCCAGGGTCACAAATGTGAACAAAACTTGAACTAAACTGAGCTGGATTGGATAAATAACTCTAACTTTGTAACACTGAGACACACTGACCTGAACTGAAATGACATTAACCTGCATTGAGCTGAATAATGACATGTCTTCTGTAGAGCTGCGTAGCTGAAACTGAAGCTGTATCAAAATAGATGTATTTTGCAGTGCACACACTATTGCACTGGTCTGACATCAACACTTATGAAGTCTTATAACTATGATTTGTGCTGAAATGTGGTAATTGATATGACGCCACAGATGCTGAAGAAAGTGTTTAACTCAGATTGAACTCTTCAAAGGCGATTTGTTTCTCCTCTTCACACTGGAGAAAACAGCAGAAGGTTCTGGATCGCGACACATGGAATAAGAGCTTTAAACATTAATGTGACACACAGAACAGCCTCTCACAGAGCATGTGATTTCTCCAATCTGATCCTGATGCTGGCCATGTGGGAAAATTGTGGCTGTACAAAACGATCATGTCAGATTCCCAGCAACAGAAATCCCTCATCGACCGCAATCACAACTCACTGCTTCTTCCTGAAGATTTCTCACAGTTTCTGCTGATTTAAGTCTGTTTGGTTAATGCAAACCAGTCTGACTGCTAAAACTCAGCTTATTTCTTCTTTAAAATGTAGTAGCGTGCCATGTGCATGGTATTACTATGTTTTTTGGACTTGCACCATGGTACTGTTATGTTTTTGGACACATAGCATGAGAGCAGCATGTAAGAACTAGCTCATATTGTTAACCGGATCAAATGAGGTCATTACAGTAACGAGCACTTCAGCTCAAGTGCCTTCATTATTTTACCTTAATAACAGTTTCAATCAGTCATTTTTAATGGCAGTTATAATTAATTCTAAATATAAGAGCTTCGAGTCTTTTGTTCTCTCGTTCTCTTCGGTTCTCTGGCTCCTGATTGGCTGATTATTCTGACGTAATGCAGGAAGTGATGATTCATGAGGAGGATGTCGAGTGGTTCCCGCCTGCTCAAGTACAGCACTGATCTTCAGTGACCACCATTTTAATCTGCTGGAGCACAAAACAGCTGAACAAAATCCCACAGACGTGCATCACACTAGACTACTGAAACTACACAGCTACAGCAAACAACACCCTAGCAACAACCTAATGACACAGCAACACCCTAGCCACACAGAAGTCCCTAGAATTCCCCTAGCAACCACACAAAACACCCTAGCAACCACACAGAACACCATAGCAATACCCTAGCTACACAGAACACCCTAGCAACACTCTAATAATCACACAGAACACCCTAGCGACCACACAAACACCCTAGCAACACCCTAGCCACACAGAAGATCCTAGAATCACCCTAGCGACCACACAAAACACCCTAGCAACACTCTAACAACCACACAGAACACCCTAACAACACTCTAGCAACCACACACAACACCCTAGCGACCACACAAAACACCCCAGCAACCACAGAGAACACCCAAGCAACACCCTAGCCACACAGAATACCCAAGCGACCACACTAAACACCTTTGCAACACTCTAACAACCACACAGAACACCCTAACAACACTCTAGCAACCACACACAACACCCTAGCGACCACACAAAACACCACAGCAACCACAAAGAACACCCAAGCAACACCCTAGCCACACAGAACACCCTAGCAACACCTTAGTGACCACACAAAAGCAACACTCTATCAACCACATCCAACACCCTAGCAACCACAAAGAACACCCTAGCAACACCCTAGCCACACAGAACAACACCTTAGCAACACTCTAGCAACCACACACAACACCTTAGCAACACTCTAGAAACCACAAATAACACCATAACAACACCCTAGCCACACAGACCACCCTAGCAACACTCTAGTGACCATACAAAACACCCTAGCAACACTAAAACAACCATAAAGAACACCATAGCAACACCTTAGCCACACAGAACACCCTAGCAATCACACAAAACACCCTAGCAACATACTAAAAAAAAAGAAAACCCTAGCAACACTCTAACAACCACAAAGAACACCCTAGGAACATGCTATTGGTGGCGCATCAGACCACTTCTTTACTATGATCAAATCTCAGAAATAATTTCTCCCACAACATTTTATTTATCAAAAGAAGAAAAAGTAAATGCAAGGGACCATCACTTTGCAAATAGCAAAAACGAAAAGATTGTTCCCATCATACAGTAATCACTGAAGATGTTGCATCGCCACACCTTTATATCACAGACAGCATCAGTGATTCTGCTGTAGTTTTGCCGCGTTGCTTCCAGTGTTCGTCACATTGCCGTGGGCTTTGGACAAGTATGAAAACAAGCTAAATGAATGGCAACATCAACCTAACGCAGACTCTGCCTGCTCATAAGCTTCAGGTGAAGCTTCAGCTCAAGCTTTCTTTTCACATTACGTCATTATGAATATAAATGTTTATAATGCATCCCTGACTTTGGCAGAAACCTGAGGAGGGTTTATAGAAGTTTGAATAAACTGGAATCAAGCTCTGGTTCTTTTGGACTCGAGGCCGCAGCGGTGATCATCAGACCATCAACATGCTCAAACATCATTATGCTTCTTCGCTGACTATGAAAAGTGAAGTCGGGCACAGAAGCAAGGGTGAGTCTGCAAACAACTTTCACAGCAGACGTACATTGCTTTCCCGGCCTCTGATAAGTCCAGGGGATTTAGCACTTTGCTTTCTGACTGGAAAACATTCACATTATCATGTCCCTCTCTGCAAGCCAGTTGGCAAGCACAATCCAAATGACATTAAGGCTATCAGGAGATCAGTAATCCGCTCACATTGTTACTGCAGGAACACACAGCGTTTCGCTCGGATGGATGCAGCGCTGCAGAAGAAACTTTACTGATGAGAACACTTTGGTATTCAAACAACCCTACGGTCTCCAACACAACAGCTGGCCGGACAAACACCAAACCGCCGTCATGCTGATGTATGTGATGATATGCAGGAGAAAAAGAAAAGTGCAAATAAAAATGCAAATCACAAACAACTGCTTCTCGTCCTGTTTCCTTTATTCTGTGAAAGAAGTTAGACAGAGTTAGAGTGTGTGAAGCTACTGTATGGTGATTTATACAACACAACATCAAAAGAGATTGTGATATGGTGTTAGTAAATGATGATGATTTTTGGTATCACTTTACAATAAGATTCCATTAACTTCTTTTGAGAAAGGAATAGTTCAGCCAAAAATGAAAATGTGTTGAAAATGTTCTCACCTGAGATTTGATTCTTCATCAGGTTTGTAGAAATGCGTCACTGCAAATCCATCATTAAAACGTCTTAATGCTGGATGTGTCTCAGCTTTTGTCTTCTCCAGATGTTAACTGATGGACTGGAGTGCTGTGGATTATTGTGATGTTTTTATCAGACTCTCATTCTGACGGCACCCATTCACTGCAGAGCATCCATTGCTGAGACACATTTCTACAAACCTGATGAAGAACTCATACTAATCTCGGATGATGAACTGAGGGTGAACACATTTTCATTTTTGGGTGAACTATTCCTATAACTAATGCAGATTTTTCATTAAAATGATTTGCAGCTAAAATGACTTTTCTGAGGGATCAATACCGATTCTTTCTGTTCTAGAGAACTATGGGACAGACTGACAGTACTAACATTTCATAAGCCATCCGTCTGTCGCTGAGCTGCGTGTCAAACACAAACACTGACACATGCTGATGCATCGGCTCCAAACCACTGCCAGCAATTTACAGCATCTCAATTTAAACAATTTATTCAGCCCATGTCAAATCGGCTCACAATCATTTCAGTTTTTCAGCAAAATAAGCCTGGTTTGGAATCATAACCTGTTGTTCTTTGACGGCGTCCCAAGAGAGACATGGAACAATTTATGAGCACAAAATAGTGTCTGTTTCAGACGAGAGCCTCTACATGAGAGGAGCTGATTCTGGAACAGAGCGGGACACCTGTAATCAATAAAACCTTCTGCTCTGATCAATGAACTCTAATTGGCTGTTAAGAGCAAACTAATTAAGAGCACCGCAGTCTTTTCATTTGCGTTCATGAACAAAAGCTTTAGAGAATTCCAGAGCACAGACTGCCAAATACACGAATAAACAAGACACACAAAACAAAAGAAATGCAGTTCTAATGTAAGGCAATGCGGTAATAATGTAAGAGCAGATTGAATATTCAAGGCTTACAAAAATATGTTCTAAGAACGTTTTACTAACACGTTATTTCTAAATGTTTTTAAACATTTTAAAAATGTTTTCTCTTGGTTTTATGAACATTTAGGGAACATTTCCATTGTATCATTTAGTGAATATTATGAGAATGCTACGTTTCAGTTGTTCTCGGAATGTTCTGAAACAATTCGGAACATTTACAAATTGTTAGATAAACATTCAACTAAAATGTTTACAAAAACATTCAATGAATGATGTATAAATGATGTTTTAAAAACACTATTAAAGAACGGTAAAATGTAAAATGTTTCTGGTCACGATTAGAATGCTATTTAAAGGTTACAAAAACGTTTCTTAAAACATTCCTCAAGAACAAATGACATTGTAACATTAGAATGTTCTGAGAATGTCGACCTCAGAACGTTTTCTCTCAATGCTTGAGAATGTATTTCAAACATTAATAAAGTTATAACAATGTTCCATAAACCTTACTTCAATAACTTTTTTAAAACACTGTTCTGAGAATGTTCTCTGTTAGATGGGTCACCGGTGTCATTCGCTTCTAGTTATTTTAGCAGTCTGCTTTGCTGCTTGATATTTCAAACTGGTATTTGTTTTTATATTATTTTATTTGATTCTGTTTTTATAATCATACACACACTGGTTTGGAATGAAATTTAGCTGAATTCTGTAGAGCTGCTGTACAATCATTTTTTTGAATTGCTCTTATATTTAATGAAGTTTGCATCACTGTGAAGCTGCCTTGAAACAATCTTGTATAAAGTGCAATAGAATTAAAGGTTTCTGACATCAGTATTTCATTCTGTCTTCACTTGTATTGACCTCGTCCAGGTATACAACACAACGATAGCTCTGCTTTGTTTGCAGTTTTCCTGAATTTTCTCAGTTTGCTCTCCAGACGTCTGTGAAATCTCCTTTTCCTTTTCAATCTTCATCTTCGAGTTTTTACTATGTAAGGAACAAAGACTCTGAGAAACTCTTGAAGAGTTCCAGATCATTACACGGCCTTAAATGCTGCATGGATATTTGGCTTCAACTATTTTGTTTCCATCAATATCAAAATATATTGAATTACTGTCAATCAAAACCGCCACACAATGAACGAGAGGGAATGATAAACCTCTAGAGAAGAGAGAAACCACATTTGTCTGGTTTACTCTCTGTGATTTGAGTACATCACTTAATTATGATCTTCAGCTTTGATGCAGCTGTAAAAACACATTTGTTGCAATGAAACACTTCTGCTGGAGTGCGAGTTTCACATGTGAGGAAACACACACACACACACACACACACACACACACCTCTGGCTGCAGGTCGGTGATGGTATCATCTCTATCATCTGACGTCGAAGGTGTTAAACAGACGGATCATGTGTCCTTTATTCCACCTTCACATCTCAGGATGAGACGCTCTCTTTCCGTCCTCAGAGAAACGATCTGCTGACTGCAAGACAACAATCAAAACACTAAGAGATGCTAATAAAAACTAACAATTAATAATCTGAATATTAGGATGAAAAAAAAAAAAAAAAAAAAAAGCACCATGCTGTGTTATTTTACTATCATTATCATAGTATCACGTATTATAGTTTTTGTTAATATTATGAATTAGGTTATATTTTTAATTTAACATTAATGTTTTAGTAATTTTGTTGTGTTTCTGTCATTTTTATATTTATTTTTTAAATATGTATATAGAGTATTTATTTATTTTTACTTAGTTTTCGTTTATTTAATTTTTTAGTAAATCAAGCAAAAGAAAATGAAAAATGCTGCTTTGAAAAAAAATCTAAAAATAAAAACATTTTAATTCAACTAAAAATGTTTTTATTTTATTTTTTAGATTTCAGTTAATGTTTACATTAATTCAAGTAACAAAGTATCAAAAATACTTTTTTATGTGATGTGCTAAAATAACTAAAACTTAAATAAAAACTTTACTATTATAAAAATGACAAACACAATAATATCACTAAAACATTTAAGCAAAATAAAGTACAGAAATCTTTATTTTATTTTAGCTAGTTTTCTTTTAGTTTAACTTGCAAACTAAAACTGTATAGACATATTTAAAAAATTAAACAAAATGATAATAAATGCTGCCTTGGCAACTTGCTGCAAGTTTTTATTTTTATTTATGCATTTTTTTTATTAACAATGTTTTTATTAACGATGTTTTAATTTAACAATGTCCTAAAATAACTAATACTGAAACTGAAATAAAAATGAAAGCAAACTTGACGAGAAACTCTAAAATTTTAACTAAAATTAAAAACAGAAAACAGAAAAACAAATTCAAAATATTAATAAAATAACAGTATCTAAATGATACTAAAATAACTCTGATATTTAGAAGTAACTCTTCCATACATCAATGTGTTTTTGAGACGGTGTCCTAAAGTCTTCTGGAAAACTGTTGATGAAAGCAGACCGCTCTACCAAACACAAACCCAGCACTGCCTCACGATTTAATCAATATGCTCCGTTAACTCGAAATGCCTTACAGGTGTGAAGTCAACTGTGACTCTATATGATCTGTATTAAAACCACTGCTGTTTACGATCCTTCACACTTTCCCCATGGAGTCTGTTCATTTAATGCATTCAGGTGAAGAGGATCTGATGTAACAGCGGTGGCAAAAACCTCCAAACGAAGGCATTACTGGAGTCTAAAACACACACAACAACCTCCCTGTTTAACGGTGAACCGTTTGCCTGCAGCTCCACAGTCATTACATTTAGAAAACCTATAAAACACTCAGCCGTCCTTCACACAGCAGAGATTTCTGATTTATTGGCAGATTTGTCATGTTGAGAGAGGGTGAAGTGAACAGAGTCAGTAAACATGAAGATCAAGGAACGTATCAGTCATCAGGGTAAACAGAGTAAAATATGATAAACTTGGGTGAACAACTCAAGCGGCCAACAAACTAATATTCCACTCACTGATCTGAATTCATTATTATAGTCAGTGAGATTTTATTATTATTTGTTTTCAAATAAATGCTGTTCTTTTGAACTTTCTATTAATCTGTGAATCCTGGAAAATAAAATGCATCACAGTTTCCACAAAAATATTGAGCAGCACAACTGTTTTCAACATTGATAATAATCAGAAATGTTTGTTGAGCAGCAAAATAAGCATATTAGAGTGATTTCTGAAGATCATGTGACACTGAAGACTGCAGTAATGATGCTGAAAATACAGCTGCGCATCACAGAAATAAATTACAGTTTAACAGATATTCACATTCAAAACAGCTATTTTGCATTGCAATAATATTTCACTGTTTTTAGTGCATATTGCGAATCATCATTCAGATCGGGACTTCAGAGCGTGGATTGCAAATCTTTTTTTCTGATTTTTGATTTTTTTTTTTAATAAATCAGAATCAGAATGAGCTTTACTGGCCAGGTATGTTTACACATACAAGGAATCTGTTATAGTGACAGAATATACAAATAGGCAATGTACAAAATAGCAAAAACGCAATATATATTATAGACAATTATGTGTGTACAGGTCTGATGTGTGCAAATTTGAAATGAAAAAATAAGTATGTGTGGTGAATAAATAATGTATAACAGTGTTGTGTGTTCCAGGTTTAATGTTAAGTGTTCATGAGATGGATTGCCTGAGGGAAGAAACTGTTCCTGTGTCTGGTCGTTCTGGTGCTCAGAGCTCTGTAGCGTCGACCAGACGGTAACAGCTCAAAGAGGGAGTGTGCTGGATGTGAGGGTCCAGAGTGATTTTGCCAGCCCTTTTGCTCACTCTGGATAAGTACAGTTCTTGGAGAGTGGGGAGGGTTGTACCAATGATTCGCTCAGCAGTCCGGACTACCCTCTGTAGTCTTCTGAGGTCAGATTTGGTAGCTGAGCTGAACCAGACAGTTATTGAAGTGCAGAGGACGGATTCAATGAAGGCGGAGTAGAACTGTTTCAGCAGCTCCTGTGACAGGTTGAACTTCCTCAGCTGGCGAAGGAACCTCTGATGGTGAGTGAAGTCCATGATCTTTCTCCTGAAGTCCACGATCATCTCCACTGTTTTGAGCGTGTTGAGCTCCAGGTTGTTAAGCCTGCACCAGACAGTCAGCTGCTCAACCTCCTGTCTGTAAGCAGACTCGTCACCATCCTGAATGAGGCCGATACGTGTGGTGTCGTCTGCAAACTTCAGGAGCTTGACAGTGGGGTCTTTAGATGTGCAGTCATTGGTGTAGAGGGAGAAGAGCAGTGGTGAGAGAACAGAGCCCTGGGGGACACCAGTGCTGATCGTACGGGTGCTGGATGAGAATTTACCAAGCTTTACTAGCTGCTGCCTATCTGTTTGAAGCTGGTGATCCACTGACAGACAGAGGTGGGGACGGATAGCTGAGTTAATTTGGTCTGGAGGAGTGATGGGATGATGGTGTTAAAGGCGGAGCTGAAGTCTACAAACAGGATCCTCACATAAGTCCCTGGTCTGTCCAGATGCTGCAGGATGTAATGCAGTCCCATGTTGACTGCATCATCCACAGATCTGTTTGCTCTGTAGGCAAACTGCAGGGGGTCCAGTAAGGGTCCAGTGATGTCCTTCAGATAAGCCAAAACCAGTCTTTCAAATGATTTCATGGCCACAGACATTAGAGCCACAGGCCTGTAGTCATTAATTCCAGTAATTTTGGGTTTCTTTGGGACGGGGATGATGGTGGAGCGTTTGAAGCATGAAGGGACTTCGCACAGCTCCAGTGATCTGTTGAAGATCTGTGTGAAGATGGGGGCCAGAATAGAACGGCTTGCAGTTAATGAAGAGCGTTTCTAGATCAGAACAGCATATCTTCTTTAACACTGTTACATCTGTACACCTCTCGTTGATGTAAAAGCACGCCAGCACGCCGCCCCGCGATTTCCCCGTTGATTCTGCGACGCGATCAGCTCTGATCAGCTGAAAGCCCGGCAGATGTAGCACGCTATCCGGTATGGCATCGTTCAGACAGGTTTCCGTGAAACACAGAGCAGCAGAGTTTGAAAAATCCTTGTTTGTCCGGGAGAGCAGAAGAAGTTTGTCTGTTTTGTTGGGTAGAGAACAGAGATTCGCCAGATGGATGCTAGGCAACGGTGTTCTGCGCTGTCTGACCTTCACGAGCGCACCGGCTCGCTTCCCCCGTCTGCGCGTCCTGAAGCGTTTGACCAGAGCTACGGCTCCGCCAACAACAATGTCCAGCAAAACATTGTAGTTGAATAATCAAAAAACGGTAAAAGAGTTTGTGGTGTGTTATGCCAAATGTTCAGCAGGTCATGCCTGGTAGAACTGATCGTGTTTGAGAAACAAAACAGGAAAAACAAACAAAAACAGTACAAACACTGAAGAGCAAAGCACTGCAGCTGCCATCTGCGGCGCCATCTTGAAATCATCCATGAATAAACAGAACACACATCAAACCATTAGGACAGTACAGTTATAAAAACAAAACAAAGAAAAAAGAAAGAAAGATACACAAAAACAATTCCGTTACGAAAATTAAACATATTTAAAAATTTATAAATTTCATAAATTTAAAAAGCTACGATTTTTAAAGTGTTTTAAATGTCATATGTGTTCAGTTGGTTGTGATAGCAGCTTCGAAGTACAGGTGTTTAAGATTGATCTGGTAAATCCAGTCCTCTGTGCACTTATTTACAGACCACCTAAATACAAGGTCTTTATAAGTGAGTTTTCAGTCTGTTAATATTGGGTGATTTTAATATTCACATATGCTGCCCCGAAAAACCTTTGGTTAAAGAATTTTTAGATCTTGTGGACTCATTCAGTCTTATGCAGTCTGTTTTGGAGCCCACTCATAGTCATGGATATACATTGGACTTGATTTTATCTTTTGGTTTTCCTATACATAATGTGGAAACTGCTGATACCCTTTTATCGGATCACAAACTGTAATTTTTAATGCTTCTTTTACTACTTCTTTGTTTGGCAATCTTCAGAGCTGTAAACCTGTAGGGAAATGGTTGAGGGCCATCAGTCCCTCCACTGCCAGTCAGTTTGTAGAGGCATAGAATATTGCTGAGACCTCTAGGTCAACTATATCATATTTTGGTAATATGTGTACTGAAGAACTGATCTTGTGGTTTAACACAACATGTACTGACATTTTAAACTGGTGTGCACCTGCAAAAATGGTTTTCCTTAAAACCAAAAAACAGCCATGGCTTAATCAAGGCACTCGTGTTATTAGATGAGAATGGAGGAGAGCCGAGAGGCAATGAAAAAAAGATAAACTACAAGTATCATATGAGATTGTTAAAGATTGTATGATTAATTATCAATGTGAAGTTAAGGTAGCTAAAGCGCAGTATTTTTCAGATTTAATTAATAGGTACTCTCATAATCCAAAAGTTTTATTAAGTACAATAAACTCTTTATTAAATCCATTAATGCGCACTTATCCAGATCCTACTAAAGACGCCTGTGATAATTTCTTACAATTTTTTACTAGTAAGATCAAGATAATCAGAACTAGCATTCAGTCTACCTCTGATTATTCCTTAGACTCCTCTTTGAGATCTGTATTCTTCTCTGACTTTGAGCCAATTTCACTTTCTTATTTAGTGAACATAGTACAGCACTTAAAACTTACAAATTGTGCATCAGATGTTTCTACAAGTCTCTTCTTCTACAAGTTTTAGATGTTGTAGGCCCTAACATTGTTAGTATTATTAATAGTAGTCTAGTAAATGGTATAGTTCCATCTTGCCTAAAACATGCTATAATACAACCTCTTTTGAAAAAGTCTAGACTGGATCCTTTAGATTTAAATAACTATCGCCCCATTTCTACGCTCCCTTTTTTATCCAAAATACTAGAGAAAACTGTTTATCATCAGCTCATCTCGTTTTTAAATAAAAATTCAGTTTTGGATAAATTTCAATCTGTTTTTAGATCAAAATATAGTACAGAGCATATCTTTTAAAAGTACACAATGACTCACTGCCGATTCGGGAAATGGTGCCATTCTGATTCTTCTTGACCTTACAGCAGCATTTGACACGACTGATCATGACATCCTTTTAAATCGATAAAGTCAATGGGTTGGCATTCGGGGGAAATATTCTTAAATGGTTTTGCTCTTATTTAAAGGATAGAAGTTCTGTAGTCCAGTTGGGTAATTACGTTTCTGATTCTGTAGCTTACTTTTGTGGGGTTCCTCAGGGATCAATTTTGGGGCCCATTTTATTTTCTTTATATATGCTTCCGCTTGGTTTTATCTGCTGGAAATACAATGTTGCTTACCATCTTTATGCAGATGATGTACAACTTTATCTTCCACTGAATGCGGGTGATAGTGATGAGTTAGGTGAACTGAAGACTTGCTACCATGAGATTAAGTCATGGATGGCACAGAATTTTTTACAGTTAAATGAGGCTAAAACTGAATGCTTAATATTTGGCTCTATTATACCGTCCTCACATATGCTAACCGGTTTGGTTCCTACTGCCTCTAATCTGCATAAACAAGTAAGAAACCTGGGAGTGGTCTTCGATTCGGAGCTTAAATTTGATAAGCAAGTGAACTCTGTGGTAAAAGCGGGATTTTTTCAGTTAAGAAATATTGCAAAAATATATTTTTTGTTGTTTGACGATTTGAAGCATGTTATACATGCACTTATTTTATCAAGACTGAATTACTGTAATTCAATGTATTTGGGGATTCCAGCTGTTCTGTTGAACCGTCTTCAACTATTACAAAACGCAGCAACCAGATTGCTGACTGGGACCAAGAAACACGTCAGTGTTTGCCCAGTGCTAGCTTCGTTGCACTGGCTGCCGGTTAATTTTAGTGTTCATTTTAAGGATTTATTGTATGTTTTTAAAGCCTTGCATGGTCTAGCTCCTGAATATATTTCGGACATGATCCAAGTTTATACTACGACATGGCCATTGAGGTCATCTCAAAATTTTATTTAAGGTCCCTAAATCCCGCCTAAAGTCCAAAGGAGACCGTGCCTTTTCGGTGGCGGCACCTTGCCTATGGAATGACCTGCCACTGGAAATTAGATGTTGAACATCACTAGGTCATTTTAAAACACTTCTAAGAAGGCATTTACTTGCCCGGCATTTGATGTGAGCTAGTTGGTGCATATCTGATGGTTTTGTGTTTGTCATGTTGTTTCTATATTCTTGTTGCTTTAGTTTTGGTTATTTTATTTTATGTGTTGTTTTTACTGGAAAACACTTTGGTCAACATGCTTTGCTTTTAAATGTGCTGGATTATGGATAATGTTCTTATTGCACTGGATTGAGAAACTAATTATTAAGAAACTCAGAATAATTCATAGTTTGCATTAATTGCAGATATTATTAGCTTGATTATTTGGGGATTTCTGTTATACGTCAAACCTTACCTGATTCTGAAGAGCAGATCTGCATGTGTTTACACAATGACGCAAAGACCATTTCTTTGTTCAGAGTCCTGGTTTATCCTGGTCTTTTCTGGCTTTCCTGATTCTTCACCGATCACAAAGTGTTTCTGCATTTGGTTTCCATGCAGTTACAGAGACACAAAAGGCTGTCCAATAGATATGATATAAGAGAAAAAATACACAAACAACACAAAACAGCTTCTGATACAACGAGATATCAATATATATACAGATATATTAGAGGAAAAAGTAAAATGATGCTCATGTTTGGACTTGAATTTCATTTATTACTGAAGGTTTTGGATTATCAATATTTGAACATAACAAAGATGAATATAACAGTCTTTAAGCATTAACTTTGAACACTAAAAGTGAAGTAGAAGAACAGACAATGTTTAATTTCCGAAAGACAGCATTAGTAAATGAGCTTTATTTCAGTGAAACTGCTCTTTAAATCTCTCAGACATCTCCAGATGTTCATGTAACCACTAAATTAGGAAGTCCATAAATAACAAAGTTGAATGCAGAAGGAGTTTTTCTCTGGACGTCTTCCACATTTACAGCTGAACTCTCGTCTGCTGTGAGAGAAGATAAACCACAACAGGCCTTCATCACTTATTATTCTGTGGTTATTTGGTTGCATAAACTCAGTCAAATGTGCACATGCTGCAGAAATAAAGCAAACGAACACACAAGACCTGTCGGGCCGGACGAGTTTCCAATGACTTCTGTGTTTTCTGTCCGTAAAACGTGAGCGGCTCGTCCTGACGTCAGTCCTGCTCTCAGAAGATCTAGAGCGGTCAAACACACATCACGTGTCTGTAAGTGTTCAATATAACCCCAGTTATTATACTAACTAGAACTGAAACTAAAAGTGTAGGTTCCCCCCCCCCACACTTAATATAAACGTTAGTTAAAATAAAATATTGAAAAACTATTTTATTTGTTTTGTTTGAGATACAGTAATGTCCTTTACTAACACTGAAAAAATTGAGATACTATTATAGTATTTTTATTAATATTTTGAATCTGTTTTTATTTTGACTTTTTCCGTTTTTATTTGATTTTTGTTTGTTAGTTTTAGTAATTTTGTTTTTTGTTGTTGTTATTGTGTTAAGTGTATTTTTTTGTATGTCTTTAGATGTTTTATCTATTTTGTCAATATATAAGCAATATATTATCAATATAGAAGTCTATATAAATTTTATAAATTGAAATAGCATTATAGTTAATTATTGCATTTTCAGTTTTCATTAGATTTTTTTGTTAGTTTTAGTCATTTTGTTTTTTGTTGTGTTATTCGTATTTGTTTAATGTTTATGTTTTTAAGTGTTTTATCTAGTTTTGTCAATATATAAGTAATATATTGTCAATATATATGTCTATATCAATTTTATACATTTTTATTTCAGTTTTAGCTTTAGTTATTTTAGTAAAACTTAATTAAAATGAGAAATGCACTTGAAATAAAATAAACATTAAGTGAAATATTAAAGGATATTAAATATTAAAAACATATTTTATTAAAGCTAGTTGCCAAGGCAACATTTCTCATTTTCATTTAGTTTAACTTAACTAAACCTGAAATGAAAAATTAATAAAAATGGTTACACTTTATTTTAATAGTCCACTTTAGACATTCTACTAACTATAAGTAACTTTGTAACTACATGTCTACTAACTCTCAGTAGGGTAGGTTTAGGGTTAGTAGAATAAGTTGACATATACTTGTAAAGTTTCTGATAGTCAGTATGTTGTATGTTGTGGACCCATCAAAATAAAGTGTTAGAAGATATTAAGCAGACAGTCTACTAATACTCCAATGACTGCTAGTTGACGTAGTTTCAAAGTTACTTACTGTTAGTAGAATCTCTAAAGTAGACTATCAAAATAAAGTGTTACCATAAAAACTATATACACATTTAAAAAACTAATAAAAAAAACAAAAAACAAAACAAAAACACAACAACATCTGTAATAGTATCTCAATGTTCTTCCGAGCTAGTAAAAGACGTTCCTGTAGATCAAACATTAGAAAGTGACGTCAGGTTGTGGGTTGGATTCCCAGTGAATGCATGAACGCAGTGTAATTAGTTTTTGGATGAATGCATGCGTGTAAGTGTGTGATGGACTCACTGTCCACGAGCGAGCGCATGTTCTGTGCGTTTGCTGCGGCGCTGCTGTGCCACTGGTTGAGCAGGACAGAACGAACCCCGCTGAGACTGAAGAGATACGCCGAGCCCAGCGGACCGTCTGAAGCCCGACTCCGCCGTCTGAAGAAAAATGACAAAACATTCCCATAAAGCCAAGAGATGAGGATGAAAAAGAGTTTTTTGTCTTCCTGGAGTTCTGCAAGGTAATGGGTTCGATTCCTTCGGAAAGCAAGAGTTGATCATATTTTTATGCAAAGTTGCATATATAAGAAGATTCTTTCATTTAAACACAGAAAACACCATAAAAAGACATAAAACTAGAAATTCTTCAGATTCTTGACTATTTTTAGTCCACTAATCTATTGTAAGTTTATCTGTGACACTGGAGACGCTGCAGACTCTATGTTTGTGTCTTTAGCTTGATGTCGATTATCTCGGAGCTCATCTATATGCTAATGTTCTGCTAACAGTTAACAAAGATAAACCTCTAACAGAAATATGTATTTGTCACATTTGCTGCATTAATCTGCCTATGCTTGATCTGGATTTGGTGCAAATGCACATATGGTGAATCCGGCCCGAGTAAAGAGCACTGAAGCAGTTTATTCAGGGTCATTATACTAAAACTAAAACCAGAAAACATTTTAGTTAATTGAAATAAAATTAATGTTAACTGAAATGCATAACAATACTGTATATAAAACATTATATTTGAGGTTAGTTGCCGCTGTCCTTGTTACACGTTACATGTACTTAATATTATAATAACAATAAATAATACAAACCCTAATCCTAACACTAAGCATATAGGTACATGTAGGTAATTAATATTACTCAGTACTTATATGTATAATTACACTGTAACAAGGACACCTTAAAATAAAGTGTAACTGCAGCTTTTCTCATTTTTATCTAGTTTAAACATTAACTCTTGCTGTTTTAAACTATAAAGAATATAACTATAAATATAGCTATAAAAATAACTATAAAAACTATACAGATATATTAAATAGCTATAATAAAAATGACAAAAACACTAAAATTAAAATAAAATAAAAAAGGAAAATATAACATGGAAAAATATAAAATATAAAATCTAAAAATAAAACTATATTCTTACCAGTGTAATTTTAATATTTTGTATTAATAGTTTCAATTATTTATATTTTTATATTTTTCATTTTTATTTTTGTTATCTGTCATTTTTTATTCGTCATTATTTATTAATTATTTATTCGTTATTATTCATAATTTTATTACTTTTTTTACATTTTAGTTTAGTTATTTTAGTACATCAAGTTAAACTAAATGAAAATGAGAAAAGCTGACAGCAACTAGCAGAAATAAAATAAATTCAAGTTTAATATATACTCATTTTTTTATTTCAATTAATATTTTAATGGTTTTGCTTTTCGTTATATCTAATATTACTGATAATACCATCTGCAATGACAAATTTGGTATTGAATTAGTAAAAGCAAACACAAGCAGTGGCCTCAATCACCCTCAAGAGATCAATAAAGTACAAATCAAGATCAATAAAGGCAAAATCCATGAGAAGCCTTCTGGTCATCAGTAAATGACTGCACGGTATAAATTCAGTAATGCAACAAGCATCATTAAAACCATGAAGACTAATGCATTCAAAAGTACGCCATGCTAATAGAGAGTTATGGTTTAATGTTTTGTGTTTCACCTCTTCTGGACGCTGACTCTGTTCTGACCGCGTTCAAAGAGAAAAACCATCTGACATCCTGCGGAAAAACCAACACAGAGAGAACAATGAAATAAAGCAGAATAATAAAACAGCATAGTTTAAGAGCATTAGTACACGACAAAGCAACACTCGGCGTGGAGTAAAAGCACAGCTGTGATTGATCTGAAACACTGAGGAACGGCTCTAAACAGTCATTAGTGCAAGAATGAGTTGTTCAGTGGACAGAACGGCCGTCTGTTGTGTGCTGAGCGGATTAAAGCGGCGAATGAATCAGTTCCCTGCGGACGCCTGCTGTTCCTCTCAGTGATCCAGAAACGGCCTGCATGCACGCTCAGCGTCTCACGGTGGATCCAGATGCGGATTTATCATGCGCAGAAACTCACAGAAGGCTCTGAAGGAATCACCTCCATCTCATCTCTGTGTAGTTCTTGTATGTGTCAGACGTCATTGTACACAACAATATACACAACAAAGGTCCGCTCCTCCACAACGTTCACAGTTTTACTCTGCAGATGCTTCTGTGCATTAAGAGTTCAGAAGTTTAAGAGCTCAATGAATTTTTCATTGACTTTTCCAGTTGTTTCTGATTTACTCAATCAGGATTAAAAATTAAAAATATCTTTACTCACAGTTTCTACAAGATAAAATATTTTGGAATAAATATACTCTTTATAAAAATGCTCTTGCTGTTTTAAAATGGTATTATTTCCCATGACTTCTTTCCAGCTCTAGAAATCAGAGGCTATCCAGGTTTTCCAAGAACGTATTAATCCTGGTTAGTTGCTAAATTTATATCCTCAAATTTTAGCTGTCTTTTAGTGCAACTTATTTGTAATTGTTTATTATTATTTGCAATGTTAATTAAACATTAGGGGTGATGTTTTATTTATTAAATGTTTATCTATGCCATATGTAGCTAATTCTAGGCATCCATGGACTCTGAAAAACAAACAAACAATTGTATTGTAAAAACGGCACAAACAAGTATGGGTTAAAACAAACTAATTTTAAGTCGTTTAAAAATTTAAGTAATTAAAAAAAAAAATGTTTATTCTCCAAATGACTTAAAAATGGCCTGATTTACCCACATTTTTGTAATTTTTGTCTTTCTTAGGCTTCACGTGAGAAACACTATAATACTGCAGTGAGTTCAGTCATTTATGAGGAACCACATCACTTCAGATGCTTTAAGTTTCCTTTAAACGAAGAAGAAACGGCTCTTTTTGTGTAAATACTGTAGCATTACAGATCCTAAAAGCCATGAAGAGGGCTGTTAAAGCGGTCAGATTGAACCTGCTGCTACGAATCAAACGAGCTGAATGATTTACAGCATGAGAAACAAGCTTATTTTCAAAGAACTGCATCATGAATATTCATAAAATAGAGAGTTATGGATTCTGAATGCTGATCTTCATCACCATCGCGCTGCTTCACCCAAACTCATCATCATCAGGTCTGTTGATGTTTTCATTAGCTATATTTCCATGCAAATTAAATGCAATCGCGTGAGACGGTTTTATGCAATATCTCAAAATTTGCATAACAATATGTAATATATATGTTCAGATATCAATATGTAAGTCATGTTCGATTCTAACAAGACAACAAACCCAATCAAAACCTCTAATAACAACATCACACCAACAGCTGAGCTGCAACAAGAACACTGATGATGGATGGAAAAACACGATGAATGAACAGCTGTAAAGGTTGATAAGACAATAAACTCACACGCCTATATCACGCACGTAATAATGAACAGAGCGTGAGATTTATGAGCAGAGGTGCTCCGCACGTGAGGGAATCACTGGGGTTTCTGCTGTGAACACGTCAAATGTGTAATTCTGCACATGTTTGGTTCATCTTCTAATTATTGATCCTGCTCAGACCTTAAAGGAATAGTTCAGCCAAAATAAAAAACTGATGAAAATATGAATGTAAATATGCTCATTCTCAGTTCATCTGAGATCAGGATGAGTTTGTTTCTTCATCAGGTTTGTAGAAATGTGTCTCTGCATCAGTGTCTCAGCAATGGATGCTCTGCAGTGAATGGGTGCCGTCAGAATGAGAGTCTGATAAAAACATCACAATAATCCACACCACTCCAGTCCATCAGTTAACATCTGGAGAAGACAAAAGCTGAGACACATCCAGCATTAAGACGTTTTTACCTAAAATACGAGTCTATAATCCATAATAACTCTTCCTCCAGTGAAGAAGTGTTCTGGTCTGAATCAGGAGAGAAATCTGCAGATCAAGCAGCGTTTAAAACAGTCCAAAACAGCTCTAAACTTTAACACTTTTGTCTTCTCCAGATGTTAACTGATGGACTGGAGTGCTGTGGATTATTGTGATGTTTTTATCAGACTCTCATTCTGACGGCACCCATTCACTGCAGAGCATCCATTGCTGAGACACTGATGCAGAGACACATTTCTACAAACACACTCATCCTGATCTCAGATGAACTGAGGATGAGCATATTTCCAGCTCATTTTCATTTTTGAGTGAACTATTGCTTTTATGCTAAAGAGATCCGGAATCATAATGTACAGTAAAGATGAAGATAATGAAGCGGTGTCACTGATCTGAGTGGGTCTGTGAGACAAATGACTGATGGGATACAGCTCATCCTTCATCAGAATACTTTCTCTGTGATGCTGAAAACCGATAAATCATATTGATCTGAATTTTATCTCAATTTATGTGAGAATATGAGTATAGTAGCCAAATCTGAAGACATGAAAGAAGCTTTGAAAACGCTCTTCGACCGGCTGCTTTTGAAGCGGCGAGCGGTGAGAGACCAGAGCGGCATGTAAAAGCAGATCTTCAAAGCATCGCGCTCGTGTACAGCCGCACTGATCAGAGAAATATCAGGAAGAAATCAAACATTTATTGTTCTAAAATGACTGCATACAGTTCATGGCAACACGTGCTGCTGAGAACAAAGAGGAAGTTAAATAAAGCAAACATGTGAAGCGGCAGGACAGATCTGCGGGAGCTTCCTAAATCTGTTTGGATCACATTGTATTTCCCACTAAGTTTCTGTGCCTGGCATGATTTGCACAACAAGAAGTGGACGCTCTTTTCATTTATCAACCCAATGCTGCAATATGTGTTTCAGAAGCACTGGTTTTAACAGCCCGATGACTCAAAAATGCTGAGAGTGCAATACTATAGTGCAGAATAAAAAAGAAAAACTAGTATGTGAAACAAAACATTATGCAACAACAAACGTTTCAAACTGTAGCATGCCAAATTGGTGTCAAATGACCTCATTGTGTTCCATATTCAATTCAATGTTATCTTGCATTTGAATCAAAATCTAATTTTTTAAAATTATTTGACCTGTGTCTTGAAAAAAAAAAAAAAAAACGCCGTAATATTACATATTTTGATGATGCTGAATTCAAAAATAAATAAAGTAAAAAAAAAATATATATATATATATATATATATATATATATATATATATATATATAGTTTTTTTCTTTCACAAAATAAGGATGTACATTTATCCAATTTTAATGCACTTATCAGCACAACAAAAATAAGTATCAAAGGGTTTGCTTTAATGACAAACTAGTTTTCAGAATGTATCAATTAACTTAAAAATTTGCAAAAAAGTGGAAAAATGCATTTAAATACTTCTTTCAATGTCAAATAACCTCGCACAATAAGCTTTTTTCACAATATCTGTGATTTTCTGTTTGGCTGCAACACCCACAGATGAAGCAGAAATCATGCATTTTCTTTAAAAACACAAATGTTTGCATTTTTTTTCTGTCTCTGGCCATTATTCAGAATTAGACATCAAATAATGTCATGCATGTGAAAAAGGGCTGAGAACTGATCAAATAATTGTAATCTGGCTCAGATTCAGACAGGAATCATGTGTTTGTGGTGTTTTTCTGCTGATTTAGAGAAAATTCAAGACTACTTCAACCCACAAAAGTGCTGTCAAAAGCAAAAATGCTATGAAATGCATCATATTTAGTGAGAAAGTGTGACATACTTGAGCAAAACAGATGCTATTTTTGGAATCAGCAGATCAAAATTAGTCAGAAACAAGTATTGGATTTCATTCAGTAGATATGACGCAGGCCGGTGTAAAATAAAATACGAAAAAAAAAAAAAGTATTTTATTTCAGCTAGTTGCCAAAGCAACATTTCTCATTTGTTTAGTTTAAATCAAAGTACCAAAATAATGAAAACTAAATAAACTAAAAACTATACAGACATAAAAATGACAAAAACACACAACAAAATTACTAAAACGTCAACTAAAACTAACAAGAAAACAGAAAATAAAAATAAAATCGAATTCAAAATATTAACAAAAACAACACTTGTATATGAATGAAGCTGAAATCACACTGGTACCAGACAGGTTGAGGGAGGCCATCTTGGCAGGTGGGACGCAGGAGAAGAAGTTCTCCGTGCCAGAGTAAATAAAAGCGCTGCAGGACATCAGCATCTGCTCCAGATCTGCGAGACTGAGAGAAGAGCATCACTTTCATACATTAATACTCAAGACATAAACCAGCTCCTATAAATATCTGTTTCACAGGCCTGAGTCAGGATTCAGACCTGTGTTTGCGCTCGTGGCTGATGAATCCTTCCCACAGAGGTGTAAATTGCGATGCGTACGTGTCGAGGGTCTTCCTCATGATCTCTGCTGGGCTGCTGCAATCTGAACAAACCAGGTTACTTCAACATACAGATCAACTGTGTCAGCATTTGTGACCCTGGACCACAAAACCAGTTATAAGGGTACATTTTTTTTCGAAATTGAGATGTATGCATCATCTGAAAGCTGAATAAATAATCTTTCCATTGATGTATGGTTTGTTAGGATAGGTTAATATTTGGCTGAGATGCAACTATTTGAAAATCTGGAATCTGAGGGTGCAAAAAAATCTAAATATTGAGAAAATCAATGCAAATCTTAGTAATGCATATTACTAATCAAAAATTAAGTTTTGATATATTTATATTTGATAAATTTAGAAAATATCTTCATGCAACATGATTTTTACTTAATATCCTAATGATTTTTGACATAAAAGAAAAATAGATAATTTTGACCCATACAATGTATTGTTGGCTATTGCTACAAATATACCTGTGCTGCTTATGACTGCTTCTGTGCTGCAGGGACACATTTACTTGCCCTCATGTCAAATCAGACCACTTTGAGATTTTGTGAACAATTTTTGTGAAAAAGTGATTTTCTTCCATACAGTAACATCAAAATAGTGATAAACACACCATGTCTGAATACGCATGAAAATGAATGAGTTACGAGAGCTTTGAAAACATTCAAATGATCAAAAAAATCTCAAATGTCTTATCTCAAAAATGTCTCAAATTAGATCAATTTGAGGTTTTTGCATCTGATTAAAAAGGTTATGATTGGCCTTACAGAACAAAATTAGATGATTCAGTAAAAGCGATTTATGCAACAGGCCACTGAAGAGCAGAAAAGTCTGGGGTTGGTAAGTTTTTTAATGTTTCTGCTCACCAAGGCTGCATTTCTTTAATGAAAATACAGTAAAAATTATGAAATATTTTTACAATATAAAATAGCTGTTTTCTGTGTGAATATCTGTTAAACTGTAATTTATTTCTGTGATGCGCAGCTGTATTTTCAGCATCATTACTCCAGTCTTCAGTGTCACGTGATCTTCAGAAATCATTCTAATATGCTGATTTGCTGCTCAACAAACATTATTATTATTATCAATGTTGAAAACAGTTGTGCTGCGCAATATTTTTGTGGAAACTGTGATACATTGTATTTTTCAGGATTCACAGAAAGTAGTAAAGAACAGCATTTATTTCAAAATAGAAATCTTTTGTAACATTACGAATGCCTTTATCCTTGATGAATAAAAGTATTCATTTTTATTTTTATTTTTTTATTGTGAATAATTCATCAGTGCATCTTTAGTCTTCATAATATTTGAATGCATTTTTTTAAAATTAAATATTCACACTTACTCAGAAATATCACTAAAACTACTTCCACTCACCAGCCTGCTTTCCATCATCTTCCTCCTGAGCATCAACTACATCTTAAAGCCTGCGTTAAGAACACATTTCTCCAAACTATCAGCCGTGTTCAGTCACTTTGCAAGCAGCTAATGCATTAAAGCGAGCCGAAATGCAATGCAGCAGCCGAATGACTGCGCTGACATTTCACACACATCACAGACGCCTGTGAGATGGAAAATAAAGGCAGTTTAAAGCGAAGGATACATCTGAACCTGTGTGTGTCCACTGGGACGGCGTTTGGCGGCAGCACACGATTGACCGGCACCTGCAGAAGAAAGTGCATCCTTAAAGGTTACTTTATGCGAACTTAGGAGGAGAAACTGAAGATGAGAATGTCAGATGGCGTCCTCAGAGAAAACACATTATATAATTGACCCAAAGAGGCCAGTTAAAAGGGAAGGATGGAGAAATTAAACATCTGAACGTGTGAAGGCCACTAAAGCAATATTGCATTTCTATCAGCGTCCGCCAGACTCATTTAGAGACTCACCGCTTTGATGCCTCGGCTTTGATCGCCTTTCCCCTTGACTCCTTTGCCACCTTTGGCCTCCTTTTTATTGTCACTTTCAACTGTCACCAACGAGAAAGATTATTAAAACAAGAAATGAGTGTCTGAGGAAAACAAGCGGCGTGCCATACTCTGAATAAAAAGGCCAGTGACATTTAATGTCGATGACCGTGTTCGCTTGTACTTCAGTAATGTGAGTTTAACGACCTCCAGCAGAAGTCACGGAAACACATCTCAGTTTTGCAGTAAAAACAATCACATTAAAATGTGAATTTCTTTAAACTCAGACATGTAAACCGTTAACTCAGAGTGCTTGATCATTTCAATCAGGGCGTATTAAAGCCAACATGCAATCAGAAAATGTTCTGCTACGATTCATTTGAAAACATGTGAAACAAATTACAGACAAACATATTTTATTTCAGGAAAAGTTCACCCAAGAATCAAAATGTGCTCATTCTCAGTTCATCTGAGATCAGGATGAGTTTGTTTCTTCATCATGTTTGTAGAAATGTGTCTCTGCATCAGTGTCTCAGCAATGGATGCTCTGCAGTGAATGGGTGCCGTCAGAATGAGAGTCTGATAAAACCATCACAATAATCCACAGCACTCCAGTCCATCAGTTAACATCTGGAGAAGACAAAAGCTGAGACAAATCCAGCATTAAGACGTTTTTACCTAAAATACGAGTCTATAATCCATAATAACTCTTCCTGCAGTGAAGAAGTGTTCTGGTGTGAATCAGGAGAGAAATCTGCAGATCAAGCAGCGTTTAAAACAGTCCAAAACAGCTCTAAACTTTAACACTTTTGTCTTCTCCAGATGTTAACTGATGGACTGGAGTGCTGTGTATTATTGTGATGTTTTTATCAGACTCTCATTCTGACGGCACCCATTCACTGCAGAGCATCCATTGCTGAGACACTGATGCAGAGACACATTTCTACAAACCTGATGGATGCACATGTCAGCAAAAGTGTTATGAACACTTTCAAAACCTCCAAAGACTACAATCACAGAGGAAGAATGAAAAGATAAATCGAGAACAACAGATACACAATGACTGGTGAAGACGGAAAATATAATGCACAAAACCTCATAAAAGGACAAGAGAAGAAAAGTGCTTGAAAAGCATGCTGCGTTTGTGCCAGTTATAAACAACGAGGAAAATAAACTTAGCTAACAGCATGAATAGGATTAGTATAATATTGAATTTCCTCATTGTACGCTCAACGTTTTATGCAAAATGTCGCAAAATAACAAATAGCTCCTTTAGTAAGTACAGCGTGGCTCTATATCTTCCTGACATAGCGCTAAAATATGAATGTTCAGATTATGCTAATGACCGTCCCGTATGATAATGTGTCTTTTCGCTTTCATATAAGCATGAACACACTAAAGTGTGAGTGGACTGATATTATACACCCTGAAAAATGGCTGTAAAAAAAATAAATAAATAAATAAAAAAATCACACTGAAAAACACAAGTGCAGTCATTTGCATATGGCATTTTAGTGCCGAGGTCTGAAGAAGTGGGGCATAATTATTCAAAGAAAGAGATAAATGTTAAAGGCTGAAGTTAACATTCACATTAAATATTCAAATCCTTTTCACAGATGTCCAGAACCTATAATGCTCAGCATCAGAGTCGTAGAAAGTGTGCTAGCGAAGAAACATCATTACTGTGACGCCTTGAGAAATAACGCTGATCTTCCTAACATCACATAAACCGCTCGTGAGCTCATGCTTCAAACAGGTTTGTGGAGTATTTCATGCTAATAATATTTGCAAAGGCTGTTATTAATCACTGCACTGATCTTCAACATCAACCCCAAAACATCCCGAGTCACAGCGTAAAACATGTTCTGAAAGAGAATCGTTCAGGATATTGATATTTAATTTTAATTACAATGTGTGTTGGCACAAAAACACTTGCTGTTAAAGACGTAATAAATATCTGTCTGACTTTTCCTGTTGTTGACATGGTTAGATTCAGATGGCTAATATCATTTATTAAGTTAGGTTTCCACCTTTGAGGTAATCATCATATTTACAATGAAACCATCTTATTTAAAAATATGATGCATTTATGTATTTATTGTTAATACTGTAAAGCCACATTAAATTATGGGATCTCCATCAAAGCTTTCAGAATGTTTAATTTTTAATAAACTTTTTACATTTGAGTAAATTATATACTATTTGTACAAATAACTGCATCTGCTCTTTGAAAAAATGTAATTATATATATATACTTTTTTTTTTCAAAGAGCAGATGCAGTTATTAATATAGCCACACACAGTTAATATAATTTTTTTAAGATTTTTAAACATTTTACTAAAGTATTAATTTAGATATTATGCAAAACATTACTTTTATTATTTTATTTATATGATTTATAAACGAAATAAACAACTTTTCTGATTTATTTTTCCATACAAGGTGTTGCTTGATCAATGTAAACAAAAATAGATAAATAAATAATTGCAATCATAGACTATAAGAGTAATGAAAAGCACATTTTGTCTTAAGGAATTTATTAAGGAATTCTGAAGGGAAGTGTTTAGCATCACTGTTTTATTAATATTTTCAATCAGTTCTGTTTTTATTTTCCATTTTCATTTTAGTTTCATTTTTTAAAATGTATACATTAGTTTCATTCATTTTTGAGTTTTAGTTGTAAATGTTTTTATGGTTTTAAGCTTTAGTTAATACCACGTGCTGTCATAAAATTCTAAGAACTGTTTAAAAAATAAATATTTATAATAAATTTATAAAGAAACTATTTTAAAATATATAAATATAAATAAAATCACTAAAACATAAATAGCAAATAGAAATGGCACTGCTTCCAGTGAAGGAGCAGGATTTCTGTTTCAGTAGCGACGGACATTCAGGACACTGTAACAGTAAGAATTAAATGCAATTTAATGCAAGCCCCAGACAATGGACTGGTGTGAACTCAGCCTCCTAAAGGCACAGCGGTGGAACTGCTGCCACCGGGGATCAATCCACGA
The DNA here is from genome assembly GCF_012432095.1 of Onychostoma macrolepis. Taxonomy (NCBI): domain Eukaryota; kingdom Metazoa; phylum Chordata; class Actinopteri; order Cypriniformes; family Cyprinidae; genus Onychostoma; species Onychostoma macrolepis. The sequence goes on along the minus strand of NC_081167.1, from coordinate 31,704,398 downwards.
CCTTCTGTGTCTCGGCCCGTTTCTCAACCCGTGAGGCTCCTGCTGCTCTATATATGAGGACCTACTTGTAGAGCGTGGCCTAATTATTCTGTGTGTGGCTATTTTCAGCTTGATTTCTGCCTCGGACACTGTATATGTGAGAGATGTGTGATAACGGCGTGACAGGTCTGAGGTGTTGTGAGTGTATTGTTTGCCTGTCGGACGGTGAAGCAGATGATAAACGCGTCCCGCGAGGCACATCAGTCATGTTGAGCTGAAGACCCACACAGATTCATCTCAGACCAGAACTGCCCTCAATATCACTCTTACTGTTTCTTTCTCGTCACTTTCTGTTCTCTTCTTTAACATGTTTGAGTCTAAATGTGTTTGAATGATCTGGATTTGGAAATCCCTTGTTTTTTAATGCAGGTTCAGGTAATCCACCTTTTTTTGTGCTGTTTTTTTTTTTTTCAAACATACAAACATTTCCAGATTTCCAGTGCTCTAAATGTGATTTCCTTTTCATTTTCAATTTCATCTGACCAACAACAAATAGAAAATACACAAAATATAAAAAATCTAAATAAAAATACATTATACATAAATATACATTATTACTAAGGGATGCGATTTTATAAACCACGTTTGACTGGTTTAATTAATATAAATGGATAAATGACAGTTAAAATTAAATATATAATTTTTGTTTGATATTGACATCTGTTTGAGGGACTATTTTATGGGGTCAAAATCTTTATTTAATTGAAAATTTATATATATATATATATATATATATATATATATATATATATATACACACACAGTATATATATATATATATATATATATATATATATATATATATATATTAGTGCTGTCAAACGATTAAGCGCGATTAATCCCATCCAAAATAAAAGTTTTGTTTACATAATACAGGTGCTGGTCATATAATTAGAATATCATCAAAAAGTTGATTTATTTCACTAATTCCATTCAAAAAGTGAAACTTGTATATTATATTCATTCATTACACACAGACTGATATATTTCAAATGTTTATTTCTTTTAATTTTGATGATTATAACTGACAACTAAGGAAAATCCCAAAATCAGTATCTCAAAATATTAGAATATTTACATTTGAGTTTGAATAAATGACCATCCCTACAGTATAAATTCTGGGTATCTCTTGTTCTTTGAAACCACAATAATGGGGAAGACTGCTGACTTGGCAATGATCCAGAAGACGAACATTGACACCTCCACAAAGAGGGTAAGTCACAGAAGGTCATTACTGAAAGGTGTGGCTGTTTACAGAGTGCTGTATCAAAGCATATTAAATGCAAAGTTGACTGGAAGGAAGAATTCGGGTAGGAAAAGGTGCACAAGCAACAGGGATGACCACAAGCTTGAGAATACAGTCAAGCAAAGCCGATTCAAACACTTGTGAGAGCTTCACAAGGAGAGAACTGAAGCTGGAGTCAGTGCATCAAGAGTCACCACGCTCAGACGTCTTCAGGAAAAGGGCTACCAAGCCACTTCTGAACCAGAGACAACGTCAGAAGCATCTTAACTGGGCTGTGGAGAAAAGAACTGACTGTTGCTCAGTGGTCCAAAGTCCTCTTTTCAGATGAAAGTAAATTTTACATTTCATTTGGAAATCAAGGTCCCAGAGTCTGAAGGAAGAGTGAGAGGCACAGAATCCATGTTGCTTGAAGTCCAGTGTGAAGTTTCCACAGTCAGTGATGATTTGGGCTGCCATGTCATCTGCTGGTGTTGGTCCACTGTGTTTTCTTAAGTCCACAGTCAACGCAGCCATCTACCAGGAAATTTTAGAGCACTTCATGCTTCCTTCTGCTGACAAGCTTTATGGAGATGCTGATTTCATTTTCCAGCAGGACTTGGCACCTGCCCACACTGCCAAAGGTACAAAAGCTGGTTCAATGACCATAGTGTTACTGTGCTTGATTGGCCAGCAAACTAGCCTGACCTGAACCAGAGAGAATCTGTGGGGTATTGTCAAGAGGAAGATGAGAGACACCAGACCCAACAATGCAGATGAGCTGAAGGCCACTATCAGAGCAACCTGGGCTCTCATAACACCTGAGCAGTGCCACAGACTGATCGACTCCATGCCACGCCGCATTGCTGCAGTAATTCAGGCAAAAGGAGCCCCAACTAAGTATTGAGTGCTGTACATGCTCATACTTTTCATTTTCATACTTTTCAGTTGGCCAAGATTTCTAAAAATCCTTTCTTTGTATTGGTCTTAAGTAATATTCTAATATTTTGAGATACTGATTTTTGACTTTCATGAGCTGTAAGCTCTAATCATCAAAATTAAAAGAAATAAACATTTGAAATATATCAGTCTGTGTGTAATGAATGAATATAATATACAAGTTTCACTTTTTGAATGGAATTAGTGAAATAAATCAACTTTTTGATGATATTCTAATTATATGACCAGCACCTGTATGTTTACTATGTATATTTATTATGTATACATAAATACACACACATGCATGTATATATTATATATGAAAAATATGTTAAGTTTATACATTTAAAATATTTATATATTATATAAATGATATGCATATAAATACATACATGGAAATATTTTCAAAATATATACTGCATGTGTGTGTATTTATATATACATAATAAATATACACAGTGTACACACACATTAGGTAAACAAAAACTTTTATTTTGGATGCCATTAATCACGAATATATATATATATATACATACACACACACATGCACACACACTGATACAAATGTTATAATATTTTCCCAATTTTAAATTTTAAACATTTTATTTCTGAAATCCTTGCTAAATTCTGCTTTTCTGAATCAAATTGATCCCAATCCTAACAGAAATGTTTGAGCAACACGTACTGCAGGTTTAATCCAGATCAAAACCAAGACTGCATTATGCGATCCAATTTCAGAATCCTTCTTTCTTTTCAACGACCCATTTTCAAGATTCGATCCAACGCGAGAGCAGCTTATTTTGAACAGCTGCAACAGCGGAAAGTAAAGATCCTGCTCCAGATAAATGGCTGAATTAAGTGTCTAGTTTGTACTAGTTTTGCCAAATGTTTAGTTTGTGAAGTGTTCTGATGTACTTCAGAAGAGAGAAACACAGAGTTTATTGGCACGTCTCACAGCTTTCCTTTAATCCCGTCAGCGGCGTATGGAGATATCAGCCCTCGACGGGTGAAGCGCTCAGAAAGCCTTCGAGTGTCGGCCCGTTTAGTTTTTAATTTGTCAATTTACACGCAGAAGCCGAGCACGAGTTAAAAATGAATCAATTAATTACGCAAATAAAATGTAAAACGTGTCCCGAATGCAACGGCACATTTGAATTTTAACGAGATTACAGTCATAAATCCTGACAGAGCATTTCCTGAATGAAACTGATTAAACTCCGACAGAAATACCTCTGGATGTATTTAGCTTTCTGCCTCTCGTCATTTTCCTTCTTTATCTTTACTGCGTTCAGGGACTTACAAACTTCTGAAAACTGTTTAGCAGACAGTGATGAGCAGAACTTCCCCAAACGTCCCACAGATGATTTCATGATGGTATTTTTGACACAAAATATCAGCTCAAACACTTTTCTAGCAAAACATTTGAGAAAAATAATGCTATTTATGTCATTTTGTGTTTGTGAATGTTATGTATTACACACTACATACTTTCATGGATTTACTAATTAATGAGTGAGATATAATCAGATGCGACGTGTCAAATATACTCGGATGAACATGAATACGGTGGAGTGTTTGATTGGTTGATGTATGATTTGTCATTACCAGGTCTAGAGGGAATCTGTGGAGTTTTTTGCATCTTCTGTGCTGATTTTGGAGGAAGATCTGCAGAATGGATTTAAATATGCAAAAAAGCATTGAACGAAGCTCAGAACACTGCACTCTTATTGGCAGCTGAAAGCATTTTTTTCTTATTAAATTTTTTCTTACTAATCAATGAGTTTATGAAATTTATTTATTTATTTATATATTTATTTTCATTACATTTATATATTTTTTCAAAATGCATTATTATTTTTATTCATTTTAATAAATTACTGTAATAAAAATAAATAAATCAAAAGTATTGTATGTAAAAAATTATTAACTAAGTAAATTTAGCTTAAAAACACACATGCAAATATCCAGTATTTAACGTGAACAAAGAAACAGATAACAAAAAAAAACAAAAAAACAGTGCTTTCATATCTAAAATTGGGCCAAAGGCAATGACGGATTATTCTCTTTTTATTCTGCATTATTTATATACTTATTTGATGGTTTTGTATGTTTGTGTGCACACAATTTTACCATGCATATGTGAAAAAACACTACGCTCAGAAATGTTTTATACTTTGTTGAACGTAAATGCATTAAATAATAGTTTTTTCCTCGAACATTTAATAATTAGCTAATCATTTATCTTTATCCAAAGTGACTTACAGACACATTCTCTGCTGGAGGAACTTGAGATTTTGCATGATTGTGATCATGAATCAGACTATACAGGGAGGGATGCACTGAATGTTTGGCAGGCATGTCACCCTGTAGCAGATGATTGAAATCATGAAATGCCCTTAAACTGATAATTAAATAAACTGCAGAATGTCATGTTTTCTAACACACGGATTGCATGTATTCAGACAGTGCTGCACGAGCTCGTTATCCAGAGTTCAGTCCGAATCTGCGCTGAAACAGCGTTACTCGTCAGACGCTCAGTTACATTTTTATGATTTTTTACAAGGCATGTGACAATATGATACGTGCAACAAACATCTTCCCAAATTCTTAATGAGAATCATTTATAAATCTGCTGCTGTCAACAAAAAGAAGCACTGAGATCTTCCTGCGGGTTTCCGCCAAAATAAAAGTTCTATCAACATTCATAAATGTTAGTATTGTAATTTTACTGTTGTTCTGTAAAATAAAAGAAAAAAGTAAGACAATAATAATGATAAAATAATTACAACCGCTCTATTAATACATTTATTATTATCTGTGGGATCTGAAATATTTTTTTTTTTTTATTAACGTTTTAAAAGAATTCTGTTCTGCTCAGCAAGGCTGCATTTATTTGTACAATAAAAAATACATGCCTGATTCAAGAAGGGGGGCTCAAAAATTACCAAAAAAAAAAAAAAAAACCGTGTTCTGTATTCGGCCCAGTGTTTCATTTTGTTCGGCTTCGGCCAATAACATTCATTCCGGTGCATCCCTATATACAGGGTTTGAAACGCCTCTCAGACACCATCTTCAGGCTCCATCGCAGCATCAGAGGAGATACGAACTCACCTGCTTCATCCGTCTGCAGTCGTGCGTGAAGAACCTGCAGAGAGAGATCTCGAGAGACGGAGCCGATGCTGTTCACCTGCAGGACGCTCAACGCTTCTAACGGAAACTCCAACAGCGTCCGGTCAGCGAGAATCACCACAGACTCACCAGCATCTGCAGAACACACACATACAGACGCCTATAAATGATGCAGTGAATTGATTAAAGATGAACTGCGAGTGGTTACGTTTTTCCATGTTTTGATGAGAGCAGCAGACACGCTAAAGATGGGCTTGATCTGTAAATCTGATCAATATTTCAGCCCTAAAGCATCTCAGATGTCAGGTTTGATCTCCATATCAAACATCTTCTTCTGTGCACATTTCAATATGCTTCTTGTGTTAGGAACATGCAGATAATATATGGGAGACAATCTAGAAGTGACATTTTGGCAAAATAAAACAAAACCTGATGACCAGAGAAAACAAACATGAGAGATCGCTCACTGTTTTCAAGCATCAAAATAATAAAAGTTTAATATAACTTTTTTCATAATTAGAATAGAATATGCTGTTTAATTTTTTTTTGTTTAATTCAGTATAACAATAGTTCATATGACTAAAAATCTTGTCAGTCACATTTATATCCAGATAGTCATTTTAAATCTTTATCAGTCTTTGTCACTATCCACCAAACTACTAGGTTTTACTCATTTGTCAGCAAGACGTTTTTAATCATTAAAAATATAATAAAATTTAGAAAAAGAAAACAAAAAGTTCACTTTATATGTATTTTAATAAGTGCAGGTGAGAATAAGTATGTTGTTTCATTTTTATATAAATATATCTGTTACACTCAGTGATGATGAACATTATTTCACCCATATTTTGACTTATTTTTTTTTTAAACATTAAAGTAGACACTTTACTTGCATTTAACATGCTTTTTATGCATATTTTTATAAATTAAGACAAATTTAGATGTAGACACCAAAATCGGACATCTCTTCTTTGACCCTCTTCTAAAAATCAAATACGATGGCGTTTAAAAAAAGTTTGAAGTTTAAGTAAGATAAAAATTTAATTAAATGAAAAAATCAATAAAAACAGTAAAAAATGTTAAATATTTTTACAATTTAAAATATCTGTTTTCTGTGTGAATATGTGTTAAACTGTAATTTATTTCTGTGATGCGCAGCTGTATTTTCAGCATCATTACTGCAGTCTTCACAGTCACATGATCTTCAGAAATCACTCTAATATGCTGATTTGCTGCTCAACAAACATTTCTGATACACCATTCTATCACTCATCATATTTGTATGGTCAGAGTGTGTTGGTGTTTTGGTGTTCGTGTGTGTTTTGTACCCGGCAGAGGTTTATCAGCAGTTTTCTCGTCCTTGTCTTTGGCTCGAGCCGATGTGGTGGAGATGGACGGAGAGCGAACGCTGTGATAAGACAGAAGAGGAAATGAGAGAAAAGATGAAGCCAGACGAGAGAGACGTGTTCCTGCGTTAAAACTGGTGCAAACAAAAGCCACATTTATAGATGCATTAACTTGTTACCACTACAAACACCTGATAAACATGTTAATATGTAAAACAACAGATGTGCATGTGTGTTTTGGTACCTAAAGCATGAAAAGTCAAACTGTGAGAGAACAGGATTGAGGTAGTTCTCCATTTCCTCAAGCAGAGCTCTGAAACAATCATCCAGCTTTCCATCTTTATCTTCCTTTATAAAGAGAGTGAAAGAGGCCGCTGTGATATTGATGCAGATTGTATTTCATTGTATTTATGTCGGCGTGTCTCACTTGTGCTCGGTTCAGACTCGTCTGTGTGTTCAGATCTTTGAACTCTTGCAGGAGTTTGTGGAGCTGCAGCAGATCTGAGCGATGAACGGAGGCCTTGACCACCTTAGAGCAGATCAGACCACCTACACACACACACACACACACACGAGTCACCAAACCCATCCAAAACACACGCACAGAATGCATAATGCTGAAATAACAGGTGCACAACCAACATACAGTTATATACATACACTGCTGTTTGAAAAAAAATTATTTTAAATATATGCTGTTGTTTTGAACTTTCTATTCATCTGTGAATCTTGAAAAATAAAATGCATCACGGTTTTCACAAAAATAGCACAACTGTTTTCAACATTGATAATAATAATAATGTTTGTTGAGCAGCAAATCAGCATATTAGAATGATTTCTGAAGATCATGTGACACTGAAGACTGCAGTAATGATGCTGAAAATACAGCTGCGCATCACAGAAATAAATTACAGTTTAACACATATTCACATAGAAAACAGCTGTTTTAAATTGTAAAAATATTTAACATTTTACTGTATATTTGATTAAATAAATGTAGCTTTGTTGAGCAGAAGAGACATTAAAAATTTTACTGAACCTGAACTTTTAAACAGTGGTGTAAATCATAGAAAAGTGCAAAAAAACAAAACAAAAAAAAAACCCACAAGATGAAGAGCATGTACCTTAAAACATCAGATCTGTTTTGATGAGCTAATTAAATGTTTTGGGTGCAACAGTGCAGTGACTTTTAGTTGCATCTTTTTCTAGGTCATAATTCTAGGTCAAATAATTGTCATGAAAATAGACAACCATGGTTCATGAGAACAGAAAGCCAAAGTCTTATGTTCATTAAAAAAAAGGCTTTATTTTATTTATGCAAATTATCATCTATTTGCCTTATTATTATTGTGACCTAAACCTGTTTTTTTTTAATGAGATTCACTCAAAAACTAAATCTGTGTCTGAAAAGAAAGGAAATAAAATAAAGAAAACTGGTGCTAAAGGGAGATTAAATGTAAACGTGAGTCGTACCTGTCACACTCTTTCCTTTCTGAGTCTCTGCGGCTTTAACCTTCTCATAAAGACCGGCGTAAAGCACAGAACTACACAACGAAAGAACAAACGTGAGTTACACACAGCTGCGGCTCCTCTGTGAGTGTGTGTGTGTGTGTGGGGGGCACAGATGGTGCTGACAGAATGAGTAGATTTAGTCGCATCAGAAAGAGTTTTACTGCCACTGAGAATCCACTCAATGACTGATCACAGGTCTGACCACATGACCTCACTCACACACACACACACACACAGAGACACACACCCCTAGTGGGTGACACTGGAACAGCAGGATAATAATTTTAAAATAAAATAAACAGCCCAATAAACTGCCACAGTGATGTATTATAGAAACAATTAGAACAGAGTGTTATTGAGTAGAACAGAGCAAATAAAATATAACTGAACAGAGCAGATAAGAATAAAGTAGCAACGAATAGAATAGAACAGACCAGAATAAAATAGAATAGAATAGAACAGAATAGAAAATAGTAAAACAGAACAGAGCAAAAAATTAACAGAACAGAGCAGATGGGAATAAAGTATATCAGAAGAGAATAGAATAGAATAGAATAGAATATATAATAGTAAAACAGAACAGAGCAAATGAAATCAAATTGAGCAGACCAGATGAGAATAGAATAGAACATAACAGAATAGAAAAGAGTTTAGAGCAGAGTAGAACAGAGTAAATTAAATGCAAAAGAACAGAGATTAGAATAAAGTAGAACAGAAAAGCTGAATAGAATAGAATAGCATGTAGAGCATGGTGCTAGCAACAGCAAGGTCACGGGTTCGATTCCCAGGAAAGGCATGAACTTGAATATAGTTTAAGTCACTTTGGACAAAAGCATCTGCCAAATGCATGAATGTATATTTCTATAATAGAGTTGAGCCCATCCCACCTGTCCTCTGAGTGCTGGAGCAGCAGGATCTTGAAGTCGGGTGGCATTTCTCCCAGAATCCTCAGGTGGTTTGGGTTTATGGTCAGGTGACTGAAGGCCTGAAAGTGTGATCAGACACATGAGGCGTGAATCTGCTCCGTCTACAGACACTGCTCTAGATGAGCCGCTTCATCTCTGTTCTAGCCTGGATCACTTGTGACTGAACATTGCTGCGTAAGTCACTTTGGATAAAAGCTAAAAGAATAAATGTAAATGAATATGTGCAGTCTGAAGGACTATAAACGAGCGACACGCTGTTGTGTTTACGTTAAGTTGATGAAGTGTATGAGGCACTGGATGCATGCAGAATCAACTTCAACATGAAGAATTTATTAAACACTTATCAGCTACGCAACATGAGAGCTGCAAGAACACAACTTTTATTTTTTTTTATTTCAAATCGTTTTTGTAAAGCACTTTGAATTGTGTATGAAATGTGTATAAAATGTGCTATATAAAGAAACTAGCTTGCTTGCATGCTACATTATATTCTGTAAGTTTAAGTTCAATCTGTAAACTTAAAATGTTGCTCTATTTTTTATGGTAGAATCATGGCAACTACAAACTTCAATTTTAGTACCCAGCAAAAGACAAAAATCCCATGCATATGTACATTCATATGCATAAAATGACATGCATAACATGCTCACGGACCTGCTCTCACACATATGAATGGAGAGTGCGGTGTCTGAGGAGGCGCAGTACCTTGGAGAGAGCGCTGAGCTCTCGGGTCACTGCCGTCAGAGCGCCGTCGGGTCTGTGACCCCGTGAAGAGAGCAGCGTCCTCCGCAGGTTCATCAGAGCACAGGTCTGAGACTCATTCACACCGCAGCAGATCGACTGCAGGACAGACGACATCTCAGCACAGCACACGCCGCTCTGAGAGCAGATCACACGACTCATGAGTAATAATCCTCCGCTCAAACACAGCCACCAGAACTCCACGATCTCACAAACATATCAACATCACACATATACGTGACCCTGGACCACAAAACCAGTCATAAGGGTCAATTTTTGGAAATTGAGTTTTATACATTATCTGAAAACTGAATAAATATTTGTTTGTTATGAAAGGACAATATTTGGCTGAGATACAACTATTTGAAAATCTGGAATCTGAGGGAGCCAAAAAATCGAAATATTGAGAAAAATTGTTCAAATGAGAAAAATTGAACAAACTTTAAAGTTGTTCAGATGAAGTTCTTGGCAATGCATATTACTAATCAAAAATGAAGTTTTGATATATTTATGGTAGGAAATTTACAAAATATCTTCATGGAACATGATCTTAATATCCTAATGATTTTTGGCATAAAAGAAAAATGTATAATTTTGACCCATGCAATGTATTGTTGGCTATTGCTACAAATATACCTGCTGCTTATGACTGCTTCTGTGCTGCAGGCAAAAGAAGTGAATAATATCAGTTTTGGTCGAATTTGAGGTTTTCACAAAAATGAGTTCATTAAGCCCTCTTCTATCGATCCCAATGCTCCAAATAGTAATTAAACATCTAAAATGATCTTTATTTGTACGTTTTCATATCGACTTCTTGATGACATGAGTCCAAACCACTGAAATATGATTTTCAAACCCATGCTGATGAAAACAAAACGATCGCGCTGACTGACATCTGCATAAGACACGCCTCTCCGAGAGCGCGATCTCCCTAAAGTACATTATTGCTAATTATGTCTTGGCAAGATTCACACAAACATAATCTGTTATGTCTTACATGAACGTTTAGTTGATTTGATGTGTAACATTATATTTGATCCATGCATTACAGTAGGTCTTAATATAGATGTTAATCAAACACACTCGCTGCTCTTCAACTACTGTTTCTTTGCATCTTTGTTCTTATTTTTAATAACAAAGATACAATTAAAAATAGCTCTATTGTGATTAATAATATAGTAATTATTATTAAAAAAATATTTGGAAGAAAATATGCAACGTTGCTAGGTACCTCAGTCATTTTTTGTCAGATTCCAACAAGTCATATATCATTTTGAATGTCTTTTAATGGAGAATGAAAATAAAAATAACTTATTTTTGAAAATTTGCTCATTCCGTCTCATTTTGTCAGAATGGGTCATATATACTGTATGTACATGCAGGCCATGCAAAAAACAAGAGCATTTACGTTTAAAGGGACAGTTCACCGATAAATGACACTTCTGTCATCATTTACTCTCAGGTTGCAGCTCTGAAATCTCATTGACATTTCTACTTATTTAAGCCAAGATGTCAAGATGTTGTGAAATAACAAAGCAAAAAGCTGTTATGACACTTTTGTTATAGTGGAACAGAAAGTGTTTGTTTGTTTGTTTTTTGGAGATTATGGATATTTATTTATATTATATATTTTTTGTGTTTTGAAAGAATAAAGAAAGCCATGTGAGAACAACATAAGGGTGAGTAAATTATGAAAGAACATTTCTGGGTGAATTATTCCTTTAAAAATACAATTCAGCAGAAGGGTATTTACAGTTATTAAACTAAACCAAAACCTCAATCAATCAATCAATCAATCAACAAACAAACAAACAATCAAACAAAGAAATAAAATA